>NW_008669867.1:16819-22062 GCF_000695815.1 Acanthisitta chloris | reverse complement strand
GTTTGGGCTCAGACGATCAGTCCCCGCGGGTCCCGTGGCCGTGGGTCACTCGTGTCTCAGGGTGTTTGGGCTCAGACGATCAATCCCCGCTGGCCCCGTGGCCGTGGGTCACTCATGTCTCAGGGTGTTTGGGCTCGTCTGGTCAGTGCCCCTCGTGTCCCGGCCCTGCCCGCGCTGTGTGTGCCCCGCAGTCTGTGCCCGGCGACTCGGAGGGTTTGGGCTGCCTAAGCCTCTCCGAGCGCAGGAAATCTCTGCCAGGCCCCATAAATGGATGAATCAAGTGTCGCCGAGCGGCTCTGATTTGCTGCCTGTGGTCTTGGAGGCAAAACTGGCGGATTCGTTTGGCTGAGCCGCGTTTTGCTGCTCTCGGTCCTGCGGTGGCTGCTTCCCCCGCTCGGAGGAAGGATGTAGTCGGCGACACTGCGCGGGCAGGGGGTGACACACTGGGGACACAGTGGGCACTGTCCCACCCATCCTGTGCCAGCCCAGTCTGAGGTTGAACTGCTGTGCAGAGCCTGTGCTGGACTTTCGGGGTGTGGTGAGTTCCTGGGCCCCTCTGTAGGCTTTTTACGTTTTTCTTTTTCTTCCTTAACCCTGCGAGGGTTGTTTGGGTGAGGCTCAGGGTGGTGGGACAGGGTTTGACTTCATTTAGCTTCAGCATCCCTGATAAAGTCTGGTTTGGGGAGTGGTTGGTGCTCCTGCAATCAGTGTGTGCCCAAGAGTGAGGGACCTTCAAAGTGCCTTTGGATCAGTAATGACAGGTTGTACCTTCCATGTTCTCAAAATAAGCAGATATTTCTAACCATGAAACGAAGCTTGTCCCGTGTAACAAACTCCCCAGGTCTGGCCAGGGAGCTGTGAGCTGCAGATCGCTGGAGGGAGTGTTCCTTTGAAGTGCAGGAGGCAGAATGTAATCCTGTTGACAGCACACACGGAGCAGGAGTGAGAGGACAAGCAGCCAACATAGATATCATCTCATTAGGCTTTTACTATGAACATAAAGCTAATAGCAGCTCTGTGTGCTGTCAGTTCTGGAGGTATATCCTGGTGCACTGATCAGGAGATAAATGTGAGGATTTCAAGACATATTTTGGTTACTTTGCCCTGAGCTTTTCCTCTCCAGGTTTTTTTCATCCACACTTCAAAAAAAGGTCTTAATCCTTAGACATATCATAGCCAGCTTTGTCAGGGCCCATCAAGCTCTTTGACACATCAGAGATGTTGTAAGATGCTTCAGCTCTTCTCTGTACCACCTTTGTTAAATACTTCCCTCATCCCTTCGGGGAGGTCTGGTTAGTCTTTACATGTGTCCAGGAAAGGAAAGTTTGTAGTGTTACTGGTTTGATACTGGTGATGGACAGAGGTTCAGTGAAACTTCAGGTGCTGTCAGATTTGGGTTTCACTGGCCTGGGACTGTCCTGTCCTTGCACTTCCAAACTGAGTTTTCTGCTGCCAATTCAGTTTTTTTTAGACTGTTGGAATGTGTGTTCATAAAGTGATTAGTCTTAGTGTGAAATAAGGTATTAATAAAGCATAAACTCTCCAAACCCCACAAAAATAACCCCAACCCTAAGGCAACTCTAACTTCTGTGTGGAAGCACAGGTAAACCATAGTCCAGTGACAGTAACATACTGTTGTGTCTACATCTTTATATCTTTACCTTAGCTCTACCTGCTGACAAGAACTGTTGTGTGAAAATTCTCACTGGGTGTCCTCAATTGTGTGCGAATTTGACTCTGACATTTATTGTCATCTGACATCTCCTGCTGTGAGGGAGATGTTTGTCCTTTGTTTGTCGCTCCCATATCCCTCAGTGACCACACCTGAGCTGGGTGAGACCATCCCTGAGTGACATTCCATGTCCTGAGCCGTGGGTGACCATTCCTGACACATCAAGGGGTTAACAGTTCTGATCTTGTGCTCAGAGCTCTGGTTTGGGGCAGCTTCTTCTAAGTGAGAGAAGTTCTAGTGCTGTTCAGGCAAGGACCACAGTCACTGTTCTGCCAGAGAAGCATCAGCTGCTCAGGATGTTCCTGTTCCTTGTGGCTGTAATCACCAGTTTGCAGAAGATTGCAGCAAACAGCCTCTTTGTCCTCTGTGGGGCAGCTCAGTCTCAGAGACTGCAACTGCCTCGTGGCCTGGGAACAAAACCACTCCTGCTGCTCCTTCTGGGGAGCATGGGGCTGTCATCTCCTAACAGCAGAGGAAAGGACCTGCAGTCAATTCCAGCCCCTTTCCCTGCTCTCCCTAACGCTGTCCAGTGCTGCTGTACCTTCACTTGGGTGCATTAGGCCTTTAGAGAAATAAAAAATGGGTACAGTAAGACCTCAGATAAATGCAGAAAAAACTGTTGCCTATGTAGCTGTGGGAACCTCTCATTGTCCTCATTCTTTCTCTGTTTGCTCTCAGTTCCCTTGTGAAGCTTAGAAAGAAATGTAGCTCATCCCCTTGTTTTCCTGCCTCCCTGCACACGAGGGATGTTCTCACTGTGTTGGGGTCACTTGCAGGAACCTAGTTTGTGGGGCTGGGAGGGGATACTGGAGGGCTCAGAGCAGAGTCCTAGGGCTCTGCTCAAGACCCTTTTGCTGCCTCCCTGCCCTCCCCTCAGTGCTCATGGCAGAGCAGAGTGTGGTGGGCACGGGAGGGGTTACTGCTCTGTTCTGAGGAGACCCCACTGTCCTCTCCTTCTGAAAGGAGAAGTAGAGAGGGAAATAGAGAAGGTCTCTGGGAGCCTCAGCACTGGCAGCAACTGCCCTTGTGACAAAAGCAGTGTCTGTGGGGGTTCCCTCGTCAGAGTTTCATGGTGGGTTAAAGGGTTGGGATGGAGCTTAGAGATGATCCAGCCCCAACCCCTGCCCTGGGCTGGGACACCTCCCACCAGAGCAGGTTGCTCAAGGCTCATCCAACCTGGCTGTGAACACTGCCAGGGTTGGGGCAGCCACAGCCTCCCTGGGCAACCTGTGCCAGTGTCTCACCACCCTCGCAGGGAAAACTCCTGCCTAACATCTAACCTACATTCCCCTCACCAATAGTCCCAAGTGTAAATCCCCTAAGGTCACTCAGCACAATTTTACACCACACCCATCACACACAACCTTCTCTTCTCCAGGCTGAACAGCCCCACCTCTCTCAGCCTGTCCTTGTAGAGAAGGTGCTGCAGTGCTCTGATCAGCTCTGTGGCCTCCTCTGGACTCACTCCAACAGATCCATGTCCTTCTGCTGTTGGGGACACCAGACCTGTGTGCAGTGCTTTCTTCCCCTGTGCTTTCCCAGCTCTGGGGGTGTGATTGGTGCAATCTCCCCTGGGCTCCACTTACCTGCCACTACTGGAGCTCCTGTGACCATTGTGTGCACCATGTGTGGTGACCAGATCATGGCCAGGGGATGGTTTTGCCTAGTTGTCACCTGCAAAATATGTGTTCAGATGCTGCTGTGGATGTTGTGGTCACTCAAGAGTTGTAGCCTCCAACACATGGGATTAAATGGTCTTCTGATGGGAGAGGAACAGGTGCTCAGGTAAGCCCAGGTGAGGAGGAGGTGGGTGGGGACAGCCAGGGAAGGGCCTGGGGTTGTGTGAGCAGAGGAGGAAGCAACAGGAAAATGGTGAACTGGAAACACCCCAAGCACAGGTATGTGAAGAAGGAAGTGTCTCCTTGTGGGATTGCTCCTGCCAACCCTTGCTCCACCCTTGGGTGCCTCCTGGAGTCCTGTGGCACTGATGTGCAGCAGGGGGAGCAGACAAGGGCAAGGAGAAGCCTGTGGGCACTTCCATGACCTCTTTGGAGTCAGGGATAGCTGGCATGACTGGAGTGCTTGAGGGGTGGATGGGTACAGGCTTTTCAGGAAGGTGAGCAGTGGGAATGCCTGGAGCTCTGCCTCAGGACAGGTTATGGATTAGCTGAGCTTGTTGGTCAGGATAAGTGAGCAGACCAAGGTGGGCAATGTGGGTCAAGAACCTGATCTGATCAAGAAGATGCAAATGAGGCCTTCAGTCAGCTGGAAGAAGCCTCACATGTCTTGGCTTTCCTGGATCTCTTAATAAATAAGGAGTGATCAGGGATATTGGGCCAGGGCAGTGACCATGAGGTGGTGGTGTTCAGGATCTTTAGTGGATGGAGCAGAGGGAGAACAAGACCACAGTCCTGGATAGCAGGAAAGTAGACTTTAGGCACTTCAAGTCTCTGCTTGGAAGGATCCAAGGCACATGGTGTGATTCTTGGGCATGTCCTGTGCAGGGCCAAGGGTTGGACTTAAGGATACTTGTGGGTCCCTTCCAACTGCATATCCTGTGATTCTGTAATCCCATGGGTTACAGCCCTGGACAGAAAAGGGGTCTCTGAGGGTTGAGTTGATACTGAACTCCAAGATCAAGGGTGATCCATCCCCAGCAATCAGCAGATGAAGCACAGGTGACAGGAGACCTGTAGGGATGAGCAAGGACATATGGCACTTACTGCTAGCACATGGAAATAAGCTCAGGTGTCTCCTGGATTACAGTTTGGACTGAGGAATTGCTGCATGTTCTGCCTCTCTGATCTCCTGTGGTGTCCCCATTTCCCTTCACAGCTGGTGGTCAATAATCCCTGGGTAAATCAATGTTTCTGAATGCTCTGTGCAGTTCCTTAAGCTGTTTTCAAGCATCCAGAGACTGTAAGAAGTGTGTAAGGAGAAGGTGACACATATGAGCAGAGCAAGTTCTGACCAGAGCAGATGTGGAAAGGAGATGAGGAGAAACCTGAGGTCTCCAAGTCACGAATCCAAACAGCTTTGTCTAGGAAGCAATCACTGAACATTGCCACAGCACAAAGGCATGAAATGAAATTATAAAGCAGTAGGTCTTAACCCTCAGCACTGGCAGCAACTGCCCTTGTGACAACAGCAGTGTCTGTGGGGGTTCCCTCATCAGAGTTTCACACTGCCAGGGCTGGGGCAGCCACAGCCTCCCTGGGCAACCTGTGCCAGGGTCTCACCACCCTCACAGCAAAAACTTCTGCCTAAGATGTAATCTCAATTTCCCTCTTTCAATGTCTCCCCATTGCTCCTTGTCCTGTCCCTGCAGCTCCTAGCACAGATCCCTCTGCAGCTTCCCTGGAGCCCCTTCAGCTCCTGCAGGTGCTCTGAGGTCTCCACACAACCTTCTCTCCTCCAGCCTGAACAGCCCCAACACGCATTTGGTCCTTTCAAATGAAGCAGCTCTGGTTCTGTTTGCTAACAGGTTCTCAAACAGCTTTCATCAGGGGAT
>NW_008669867.1:12208-16788 GCF_000695815.1 Acanthisitta chloris | reverse complement strand
CCATGAAGTGCTTGTCCTTTGCTCACAATCCTGTTGTTGTGGCAGTGTTAAGCTCTGTGTTGTCTGTGATGCCTCAAAAGCCTAAATTATTCCCAGCCAGTTATAAGGATCACAGCAGCAACATCTCTTTGGGGCAGCATTCCTGAAAACCTAGGGAAAAGAGCTTGTACCTGGACATGCAATTCCAGTTTGTGCCCTGGGGAGCTGGGAAGGGATTTGTCCCTGTGTCCTACACTGTCATTTAGTAAACCACAATTTATACAGCAGTACAGCCCCAGGTCTTAGTAGTTGTCCCATGGACAGGATTTGAGGTGCCATCCAAGGAGTTACCTGCTGGTGCAGAACCACTGCTTGGCCTTTGGGCAGTTGTAGTTTGGATTGCTATTTGCCAAGACTCTATTTTCCCTCAAGGGTTATCCAGAATGAAAGGCTTTACAGCCTTCAGATCTCCCATTTGTCATGGATTTTTGCATTGTGGAATTCTGGAGGAAAAGAGTTTAGCCCAGTCTTGGTGGTGTTCTTCACACAACTTGCCAGTGATGGTTTGCTTGTACACTGAGGCTCCTCAGCCTCCTGCTGTCATGTCTCAGTTCATGACAGGAGTTTGATGAGAAGTGTAGTCTATCAGGAACTTAATTATATCCTGCCTGCTTTGACTCAGCCTCTCTGAAGACCAGATGGTTGAGTCTGTCGTTGGTGCCACTCTGATGGTGAAACAGTCACTTCTAGGAATAGCACATTTGGCTTTCTTGCTGCATCTGAGGCTTTGTTAGGAAATTTCCCTTCCTACAGTTGGTCCGTTCTGGTTTTGGCTCTTCTCCCTCCCTGGCAGCTCCGTGGCTGAGTTGACACCGGTGATAGTTGCTCTGGGATCCCCTCACAGAGCAGCAGCAGCAATCTTAACTTGCTCTTGGCATTTTAGCTCTCTGCTGCACCTTTCAAATCACCTTCTTTCTAAAAAAGGTGTGGAAGACTTTGAGGAGCCTCATGCAGCCTGAGCAGCTGGTGCTGTGATATGGAGTTGGGACAAGGAGTGATCTGAGGCTCCTTAGTCTCTGAGGGAGAAACAGGAGTGGAAACTCATTTCTGTAGTTCATCTGGTTTCAGATCTTTGTAGCTTCAGCAGCAGAGTCAATTTGGGCCCTTGGAATTGTGTTCCATGAGCTGCCTTCTAAGACAAGTCTTCCAAAGGAGCAGGATTGGAAATGAGGGAGAATAGGTGAGGGTGCACTCACCTGCTCCAGTTTGTCCCTTGGGAGGACTTACACACCTCAACCATGGTATGTTTTATGTTGCACTGGTAACAGAGACTAAGTAAGTAATAATAATAATAATAATCACTAATAATCTAAATCTTGGTTTTGGGACATTAATTGAAGATGTTCCATGTAGAATGTTCTTAAACAATGTACAGTATAGAATGTTCTGAAGCAGCAGAAATCATATCGTGCACCTTTTCTCAACGACAGCGATGTGAGTCCTGGTCCTGTGTTTCAGTTCTTTGGAATGTTCTCATACCTGGATGCTTTTTTTTCCCTCAGGTCAGTGGAATCAAGAGTCTCTACGAGTCTGAACTGGCTGATGCCCGAAGAGTTTTGGATGAGACTGCCAAGGAGAGAGCTAGGCTACAGATTGAAATAGGAAAGCTGAGAGCAGAGCTCGAGGAGTTCAATAAAAGGTGAGGAGAGTGCTCTGTGGCTGTTATTTTCTGAGCAGTGTTTGCTGTGGGAACGACATTGCTGAGGCTGCTTACAGTGCCTTGTGGAAGCAGCTGATGGGAGGATGCAGGTGGGTCAGAGGGAAGCTCAAGTGTGTTGGGCTGGCTGCTCAGAGGTCATGGCATCAGGATATACCCCAGTGTAGTGCAGCTATAAAATGACTGTACTGAGATTGGAGCAGTTTGGACATGCAGAGGCCAAGAGGAGTGTTTGTTTCTGCTTTGTCCTGTCCTTCCTCCTCTGCACCTGCTTGGGAAACTGAGCTGGGTTAAAACTGACCCAGCCAAAGAAGGTTCATTGTTAAACATCATCAGTCTGATTGCCTGTTTCTCTGCTCTGACCCATGGCAGACAGGGAAGCACAGGGAAAGGTTGGCCCAGAGCAGTTTGGGAGTGTGGAAGCAGATGAAGCTGCAGTGTAAGTGTGCTGGAAAAACACCTTGCACTGATTGTATATTAAAACTGCTATTCAGTCTGAATCAGAGAATTACCCTGACAAAGCAACTCCTGAGGCCAGATGGAGTCCTCCAGTTCAATTCCCAGGGGAGATTTTATAAGCTGAGTGAAGGCAGCTTGGTGTGTTTTCAGTGTCCTTGGAGGGGCAGAAATCACTTGTCACTGTCAGGAGTTTCTTTGTCAAGCTGTATGTAGAACACTCCTAGTGTCTGTGACCAAGACATGCTCAGCATGGCTGTGCACCCGCCTAGATGGATAATGACAAATCTGATGTTGGTTTTGCAGCTACAAGAAGAAAGATGCAGACTTGTCTGTGGCTCAGGGACGCATCAAGGACCTGGAAGTTCTGTTCCACAGGAGTGAGGCAGAACTCAACACTGTGCTCAATGAGAAACGCAGTCTGGAGGCAGAGGTGGCTGATCTGCGTGCCCAGCTGGCCAAGGTATGTCCTTGCTTCAGCACAGGCTGAGGGTGTCAGATTCCCTCTTTGCAGTTGGTCTTTAGCCTGGATCAGAACCAGCGTGGTCAGCAGGACCAGGGAGGTGATTCTGCCCCTGGACTCGGTGCGGGTGAGGCCACACCTTGAATCCTGTGCTCAGCTCTGGGCCCCTCAGCTCAGAGGGACATTGAGGGGCTGGAGCAGGTCCAGAGAAGAGCAACGAGGCTGGGGAAGGGACTGAGCACAAGTGCCATGAGGAGAGGCTGAGGGAGCTGGGGGTGTTCAGCCTGGAGAAGCAGGGGAGACCTTATCACCCTCTACAACTACCTGAAAGGAGGTTGTAGTCAGGTGGGGGTTGGTCTCTTCTCTCAGGCATCTAGCAGTAGTACAAGAAGGCACAGACTCAAGCTCAGCCAGGGGAGGTTTAGGCTGGATATTAGGAAGAGATTTTTTACAGGGAGAGTGGTCAGGCATTGAAATGGGATGCCCGGGGAGGTGGTGGATTCACCATCCCTGGAGGTTTTCAAGCTGAGACTGGATGTGGCACTTAGTGCCATGGTCTGGTGACCACAGTAGGGTTGGACTCGATGATCTTTGAGGTCTCTTCCAACCTGGTTGATTCTATGATTGATCTTCCTCAGTTCCTACTGAGCCTTTGACTGCCCCTCTGGGATACACAACTAAACCTCTGTAAGACAACCAAAGCCACTCAGTGGTTTGGACATTTTGCTCATTAGAAGTTTTTATTTGGGATTTTCTGATAAGGGTTTGTGTATTCATGGGATATCAGGTTGCTAAATGTTGAGCTTTGTGAGGTCCTGCATAATTTCAGCCTTGTAGTACCCAGTTGGGCTACACTGGCAAGAAAAAGAATGTGCAACACATTGTGCTTGAGGAATTAATAATCCTCAGCTCCATACCATAACGGATTGAAGTTTTCCTGCATTTTAAACAGCTGCTTTGCAAAGGTGGAAGCTTGGGCTAAGTATCCTTGAGCACACACTCTCTGGCTCTTCCTTTTTTGTGAGTTTTTGGGCGGGTTAGACATCCATAAATGCATACACGCTCTAGTTCTTCCTTTTTTTCTGAGTTTTTTGGGATTGGGGATTTGGGTTTTTGTTGTTGCTTGTGTTTTTTTTCAATCAGTAGTTTGACATAAGATCTCTTGTTGTGGATAGTTGGTCCAGAAGTGTCAGGTGAAGGCCATAAAGGGTTTATGGATGGAAAATAGGGATCTGAACAAAATCCTTCACATTCCTCCCTAGGCTGAGGATGGCCATGCTGTGGCTAAGAAGCAGCTGGAGAAGGAAACACTCATGCGTGTGGACCTGGAGAATCGGTGCCAGAGCTTGCAAGAGGATCTGGACTTCAGGAAGAATGTGTTTGAGGAGGTACTACTATTAAGGAAACTTCCCTGCCTGACCATCCAGGAGCCACTCTGGCAGGCACATTGGCAGCACCTGAGCTGGGAGTTGGTCCAGTATTAGTTGCCCCAGTGCAGCTGCACCCCCACACTCACACCAGGTTTCCTCACCAGCTCAGCCCCAGATTTCCCACAGCAGAGTCTCAGACATCCAGAGCCTTCAAATAGTTTCATCTTGGTGCAGAAACTAGCAGTGACAGAATAACAGAGTAACAGCTCGAGCTGGTCCCTCCCAGGACCTGAGCAAAGGAACAGAGGGCTTCGATCCCCTCAGGGCCCTGAGGGTGGATCATCAGCTCCTGCTGTGTCTCTGGGTGTCTGGTGATCACCTTGCTGGGCCACAGGTCCCCAGACCCTTTGTTATCCTCTCTTGCCTGGGCTGCAGCCACCCAGAGCTCAGTCTGCAGCTCCACTGCGGCTGCCCCTGCGTGGAATGGGTTCCTCAGCATTCTCAGCCCAGTCATCCTCTCACAGTCCAAACTTCATGTAGCTTTTAACCAAACTGGCTACAAGCAGCTACTAACTAGTCCAGGCCTCTGCAAGGC
>NW_008669867.1:9952-12172 GCF_000695815.1 Acanthisitta chloris | reverse complement strand
AGACCAATGTTCTTAGGCACAGAAAGCTCACACTTCTCTGAAAGTGAACATTTGTTAGTACAAGCTCTGACCATAAAAAGTTGTGTCTCCAGGACTGCTTGGGTTGGTTACTGCTGTAATCAAAATCTGGTGAGATGGAGTCATCAGGTACAAAGAAAGATAAGATCTGCAGATGCTTAAAGGTGAAATTAGAAGATAATAACACCTCTTAATCTGGGGAGATGGAGTCATCAGGTACAGAGAAAGATATGATGTGCAGATGCTTGAAGGTGAAATTAGAAGGTAATAACACTTCCCTAAGGTGTTCATGTCCCTCTGATTCCTTGTCAACTGCTGTTGTAATGTGGTGTTGGATATGGAGAAGGAGAGGGTTTGTAGTGCAGCACAGAGAATCTCTTGGCTATGTGAAAATGAATGCTTTCCCCTCCCTTTCCCTCTTTTTGCCTTTAGTAGCATAAAATAGCCTGTACTGAACCTGTGTATGGCTGTTTTTGAAGCTGGTTTTGGTCAGATCCCTTCTGAGAGTGATGAGCACAGTAACTGCACCTGGCAGAGCACACAGCAGTGCCCAGGCTCGAAACCTGCAGCACTGGAGCTCCACACTAAGCACTACTGACACAGTTGTTGTCTGGATGTAATTGTGCTGTTCACCCTAACGTGGGAATTCTCCCTGTTTGTGTGTGTGTGTAGGAGATAAGGGAAACCAGGAAGAGACACGAGCACCGACTGGTCGAGGTGGACACGAGCCGCCAGCAGGAGTACGAGTCCAAAATGAGTCAGGCTCTGGAGGATCTGAGAATCCAGCATGATGAGCAAGTCAAGCTGTACAAGATAGAGTTGGAGCAGACCTACCAGGCTAAGGTAAGGGCACTGGCACTGCTGTTGGTCAGTGCAGAAGACACAGTGGGAGTAGTGGATGTCACACAGCAGCTGATTAGGCAGTGTGTTCTGCTGGAAAGGTTCTTTTCTTCTGGCAGTGGAGTAAGAGAGCAGAGTGATAACGACAGTGAAAAGTATGAAGCAGATCCTGTATGAGGAAAGGTTTAAATAAAACTTCACCTGGAAAAGAGATGTTGAGAGAAGGGGAAGACACAGGGGATGTCTGTGAAGGGATGTGATTGTTGATTATTTTGTCAGGGATAATGATGTCCAGTGCCTGATCCAGGAGAAACAAAGAAGATTGTTCTTCCTCAATACAGAGCTAAACACCTTAGCCCATAAATTCAAACAGCAGAGGCAAACTCCTGCCTGAAAAATCCCCTGGGAGACAGTAAGCAGCAAAATATTGTCTCTGGCTTAGAGTTGCACGTGGCCAGTGGGGACATAACACCCATGGAATATTTCCTGGAGTCCCTGTGCATCTAGGGAGCTGTTGGACCAGGATGTGACCCTGTGTGGTTGGTCTTAGCACAGACAGGCAGAGCATATGGCCACATGAACTTCAGGTGTTTGAATAATAGAAGGACTAAGAGACCATTGCTTTTAACAGCATAAGCAAACCCTGCAGGAACAGGACTTTTCCTGGTCCTTGGGGCATTTCCTTAGTGTTACGCAGTTCTTACCCTAAGCTTAAAAAAAAAAAAGTTGCTACTTTCTGCAGGATATCTATCCAAGTCCATGCAAGTGACCAGTCCCAACCTTGCCTTCCAGCTGGAGAATGCCAAACTGTCCTCTGACCAAAACGACAAAGCTGCTGGTGCAGCTCGGGAGGAGCTGAAGGAGGCTCGGATGAGGATAGAGGCTCTGGGCTACCAGCTCTCTGCCCTTCAGAAACAGGTAAAGGGGCTAAACTTGCTTTCATTTCAAACACAGAGCACGAAGTAACACTTGTGGCCCTGGAGGTCACCCGGAGAAGTGTTGGCTGTGCTCACTGTGGAGGTGTCACTGTGTGTGCCCAGGCCAGCACGGCGGAGGATCGCATTCGGGAGCTGGAGGAGATGATGGCTGGGGAGAGGGAGAAGTTCAGGAAGATGCTGGATGCGAAGGAGAGGGAGATGACAGACATGAGGGACCAGATGCAGCTGCAGCTCACAGAGTACCAGGAGCTGCTCGATGTGAAATTAGCCCTGGACATGGAGATCAGCGCTTACCGCAAGCTCCTGGAGGGAGAAGAGGAGAGGTATGTCCTGGTTCCACTTCCTTTGCTTTGTCCAGGTTCCACTTTCCTTCCTAAGGACTGGCAGGTGCTGTTTTCATTTTTGGAAATGAAAAGTGTGTTTT
>NW_008669867.1:0-9909 GCF_000695815.1 Acanthisitta chloris | reverse complement strand
CCCAGATTGTCTTTCACTGCCGTTGTGTTGGATTCACACCATCGTTTGTTGTTTGGGAACACTTACATGTAACACTTGTTCTCATGGAGTCATAGCATGTTTAGGGGTTGGGATGGAGCTTAGAGATGACCCAGCCCCAACCCCTGCCCTGGGCAGGGACACCTCCCACCAGAGCAGTTGCTCAAGGCTCATCCAGTCTGGCTGTGAACACTGCCAGGGTTGGGGCAGCCACAGCCTCCCTGGGCACCCTGTGCCAGTGTCTCACCACCCTCACAGGGAAAACTTCTGCCTAAGATCTAATCTCAATTTCCCTCTTTCCATTTCTCCCCATTGCTCCTTGTCCTGTCCCTGCAGTTCCTAACCCAGAGTCCCTCTCAGAGTACAGAGCATCACTCTGAGCTTGCTCTTCACCTCCTCTTTGTAGCTAAGTGCTTGTACTTCTGTGTTTCCCTGGTTTTAAGTCATGTGGCTTGAGGGGAGGGTTAAGTGATCTATGTTACTCTCCTTAGCTTTCCATGTGCCCTGTCCTTCTGCCAGAGCATTCCTCAGGGATGGGCACCCCCTGCTCACACACAGCATGAGCCTACTGCCAGCCTTGGGCTGCACTGCTCTGCTTACTGAGGGTGTTGGAGCTCTGTCTGTAGTTCTCTGAGTTAACTAAGATGCTGTTTTGCTTGTCTTCAGATTGAAGCTGTCTCCCAGTCCCTCCTCCCGTGTCACAGTGTCCAGGGCCACCTCCAGCAGCAGCAGCAGCAGCTCCCTCATCCGCTCCTCCCGGGGCAAGAGGAAACGCATCGAAGCAGAGGAGCTCTCTGGCAGTGGCACAAGTGGCATTGGCACTGGGAGCATCAGTGGCAGCAGCAGCAGCAGCAGCTTCCAAATGTCCCAGCAAGCCTCAGCTACAGGGAGCATCAGCATAGAAGAGATCGACCTGGAGGGCAAATACGTTCAGCTGAAGAACAACTCGGACAAGGTGAGCGTCAGCAGGATGGGTGGGAAACAAGGAGCTAATGGAGGTGTTGCACAGCTCTGTGCAGCACCTGCAGGAATTACCTTTGGAAAGTTGGGCCTTATGCTGTGCATGAGTGTGATGTTTGCTGCCCCAGATGTGTCAAGGTGTGCTGGGACATGGCTCATGGGAGCAGCCTCCTGTCAGCAGGACTGTGTGCTGTGAGATGGGTGTGGTGTAAAATTGTGCTGAGTGACCTTAGGGGATTTACACTTGGGACTGTTGGTGAGGGGAATGTAGGTTAGATGTTAGGCAGAAGTTTTCCCTGTGAGGGTGGTGAGACCCTGGCACAGGTTGCCCAGGGAGGCTGTGGCTGCCCCAACCCTGGCAGTGTTCACAGCCAGGTTGGCTAAAGCCTTGAGCAACTGCTCTGGTGGGAGGTGTCCCTGCCCAGGGCAGGGGTTGGGGCTGAATAATTTCTAAGCTTCATCCCAACCCCTTAACATACCATGATTCTAGGAGTATAGAAAAACACTCTCAAGGTAGAATTGCTGATGTCTGACGACCATGGAAATAAATTTGTGTTCACATTATTTTAGTAACAGACCTAGAGAAATCTCTGATGCTGTTTGCTCTGCTGTGCTCACTCCAAATAACCTTCTGACTCTCTCCATTAGGATCAGTCTTTGGGTAACTGGAGACTGAAAAGACAAATTGGAGATGGAGAAGAAATTGCTTACAAATTTACTCCTAAGTATGTCCTCAGAGCTGGGCAGACTGTAACAGTAAGTTGGACTTACAGTATGTCAACATGTTCCTGTGTTGGTGCTGTGGCAGTTGGAACTCTTGAAGTTTGATCTGGTGTGTAACTTTTGTTTCATGGATCTCACTGTAGAGGAGCAGAACTTCAGCTCTAAAAAGGCAGGACAGAAATTCAATTTCTATATCAGCACTTCACTATTTAAGACCATTTTGGGGCACCGAGTTGAAGAAAAAGGTGTTTTGGGGGGATGGGTCAAGGGCTGTTTATCTCCAAACCCCTTTGCCAGGTTTGGAGCACTAACCCTGCTCAGGTTCTGAGAGAAATGGGGACATTTCAGAGCATTCCTTCACTTTAGCAGACCACAGTTCCAGACAAGATCCTCTGTGATTCTTAGCCTTAGCTGTAAAAGAGCTGCTGTTTGATAATTCTGTGGTTTGTTTTCAGTCTGCAAGAGATGCTCTTTGAGAAGAAAGCAATGTTTCTAATCACCTCCCTTTCTACTTAAGTATCAACTATTCCTACTCAAGTAGCTGTTTCTACTGAAGTATCAACACAGGTTCAGTAAAAGGTGAAGCTGATAACACTACAAACTGCTTTTTGCTTCAGCTCCAGACACTGTTTGTGTAGTGTAGTTTGTACAGTCACCTAGGCAATGGTAGGAGAAATTTGTGCAGTCAGAAAAGAACTGGTGACTGAAATACTACATTCTTTCATCTTTTTTATTTTTTATTTAAATGGAATGGGAATGCATTTTTTGGCTACTGTTCCCTTTTTGCTCCAGACTGACAGCAATATCTTCCTACAAGTCAAGGTGTAGTTATCAGTAGGGTAAAACTGCCACTGGAGTCCAGAGCAACTCTGGTACATGGAGAGAAGAGGAGAATTGGGAGGATCTGTATGTCTCACAGTGAAATGTGCATGAGCAGCTAACTGCAGCCTGGTTTTCTCCCTAGATCTGGGGTGCAGATGCAGGGGTGGCTCACAGCCCTCCCTCTGTGCTGGTGTGGAAGACCCAAGGCAGCTGGGGCACTGGAGGGAACATCCGCACGTACCTGGTGAACTCTGAGGGAGAGGTCAGTGTGCCTGGGCTGACCCCAGACCCTCCTCTCTGGGGCTGGGGGATGTGCCCCCATGAGGAAACCTTGATTCCACAGCTCCCACTGCCTCCTGCTGTAGGACAGTTTGTGGCACTGAGATAATTCCCTGTCTGTGCAGAGCTCTGAGGTGCTGGGGATGTATTTGAAAACTCACTATCATCATGATTACACCCATGGGCTTTTTTCCTGTGTTAGAAAAAAACTCTGCCGGGGAGAATCTGGAGTTTGAACACTGTGCTAGCAGAGAGTTTGTTTGGAGTTTGGGTCTGTCCTTCCAGAGGAGACAAATAAGCATCACTGGCAAGTCAGAGCTCCATTTTACGGTCCCCACAACACTCTGGGGAGCAGTGCCATTTTCAATACAGGAAGATGTCCTTTCCCTGTTGGAAGCACATCCTAAGGTCTCATTTGGCAGAGTTCCTGGTGTGTTCTGCACTGTCCTGATGTCCCTGCTGAGAAGTGTATGTTAAGGGCAACTTTTTCCACAGCTAGAAACCTGCACCTGTGATTTCTGGGGTGCAGGTGGACAGAAGAATTTCTTCCTCCTAGGAAGTGTTGAAGATGGATTTTAGGATTCTCTCTGGTGTGGGAGATACACAATAGGTATTGAATATTGGGGATATGCTTGGTGCTGTGTGATCATCATCCTGAGGAAGTTTAGTCTTTCCCATTCCACAGCTCCTTCCTGGGCCTGCTGTGACCTCGTGTGAATTGACTGTTGATCACCTGAAGCACATCCAGTTCCTCTCAAATCCAGGGGAACGACAGAATT
This sequence comes from Acanthisitta chloris, assembly GCF_000695815.1. Classification (NCBI taxonomy): domain Eukaryota; kingdom Metazoa; phylum Chordata; class Aves; order Passeriformes; family Acanthisittidae; genus Acanthisitta; species Acanthisitta chloris. The sequence continues at coordinate 6,328 of NW_008669867.1, read as the reverse complement.
CCTGCAGCTAAATCCCATTCCCGTGGGTGTCAGTGCACAGAAACAGGAATGATGTGGTTTGCAGGGTATTAGCAGTAGTTGCTTGCCCAGCTGATGTTAAATTAGGGCAAATTGCTTTAAACCCTCCCAGATTGAATAGGGGTGTTATATTGATGGTAGAGCAGAACCCTAAGGGATAGCTAAAGCCTCCTGACCATCTCCTTGTCTGTCATTCTGTGCAGGAGGTTGCAGTGAGAAGTGTTACTAAGTCAGTAGTCATGAGAGAGAATGAAGAGGAAGAGGATGAAGCAGACTATGGAGAAGAAGACCTTTACAACCAGCAGGTAACGAGATGCAGAGGTGTTTGGCCTGTGCTTTGTTGCTTGGATTATCAAGCTGGAGTGGGGGAGATAACCATCAGCCCAAACCAGGGGCAGAGCAGCAGTGCCACCCTGGGCCATGTGCTCTGCCCTCTGCAGAGCTGTGATGTTCCTTAACATCATGAAACTGACAAAAAAATTCCTTTTAACTACCAAGGACAAACCAGAGTTAGGCCTAGAGTCTGAACAGCTGCTGAGAGCTGAACTCACCTGTGTGTGTCCTGTTTCAGGGGGATCCCAGAACAACCTCCAGAGGATGTGCAGTGATGTGAGAAAAAAAAGAAGAAACTATTATTTGTGCTTTTCTTCCCCCTTCATTTATTTCCTTTTATTTTTGCTATTTTTTCCCTCCTCCAGAGCCACTGAAAACTATTTTTATATGCATCATCTGATTTCTTTGAAGTTTTACTCCTTGGTACATTTTTATAAAAAAAATGCATTAAAAAAAAACCCTTTTAGTGAACAAAACTGCCAGAATTTTTAAGAGATCTCTTTATTTTTTCCCTCTTTGTTGAAGCACTGTATTGGAATACAATATTTTTCCCCATACAGAGTTTAAAGTCTTATGTACAAACATAAAGAAATTTGTAGCTACAATGAGATGAGGCTCCTTGAGTGTATGGTAAACCTAGAATCAAAGCAGAATAACCAGGAGATAACATAGGAATAGCCAGGGATATAACCAGACTAACACCTCCAGAAAAAGAGGTACAATCAGGTGTGTTCACCTGAAGGCCCTGAGAGAGTTGCACAGTGTTTCCTCCACTGTCTTCTCTCAGCAAGGCCCAACTTGGGATAATTCAGGTCATCCAAAGTGCAGTCCCACCGTGGCAGGGACACAGGGAAGCTGCATTTGAGGCATTTTTTTGCCTCAGGAGCATGTCCTGCCCCAGGGTTTGGCAACCTAGCAGTGAAGCCATCGGATTGTGTCACCCTCTGAGCACTGTGTCAGCAGAACGTGGACACTGGTGGGTTCTGTGCCCTGAATTCCTGAGCACAACAGCAGCATCCTCAGCTGGAGGTGCCAAACCCTGAGCTGCAGCTGGTTGGTTTTCAGGGGGTTTTGCCTTGTCACCAGTGAGACCTTGTTAAACCATGGGCACAAGTTGTGCTGGTCAGTACTGAGCACTCAGTGGTTTTGACCTGTTCTGCCTGAAAGCCTCAATCAGCTTTAAGCAGGTGGATGAGGATTTTAGAAGTGAAACCATGTTTTTGCCTTTGGCAATGGATTTGAAAGGTTTTCCTGTGGAATTGGTGAGTTTTTGAGCCAGAGCTAAGTGCAGCTTGAACAGACTTCTCACGTTCAGGGATGTTGTCAGGTGTCCTGAGTGGTGCAGAAATAGTGTAAGGACTTTTTAAGCAGCTCAGAGAACTTGTGCTGTTCAGGACAAGTTGCTGTGCTGCTCAAGGCAAAGCCTAACAGGGAGTGAAGGGACAGGGATGATTTTTATTAAGGTTTTGTAAAGGCAAAGCCTAACAGGGAGTGAAGGGGCAGGGGTGATTTTTATTAAGGTTTTGTGCTATTATCAGGTGATTTTTATTGCCATTTTTATTTCCATGGGATGATAGATTTCACATCTGACAGTGTCCCTTGAACTCGAGGTTTCTGCTGCTGCATTCCCCTGGAGGTAGCTCTGACTCCCAAAGGGTTAGTGGTGCATCTTTGAGCACAAGGAGAAATCCCTGACTGCTCCAAGGACTGCACTGACCTCTGCACAAGCAATTCCCCAGCCAGTGATTATTTTGGGGACAGAATCTGGGCCCCATTTGGTTCCAGGATCCTGGTTTTACCTGCACTCTTGAACTCTGATCTTGTCATTCCAATAGTTTAGACTCAACAAGAGACAAAGGTTTGGATGTTTTCGGTGGCTTTTGGACATTATGTTCTCTGAACAGTATTGTGACTGACAGATATAACCTAGAAGGTCAGTTTAGTGGCTCTGATGGCTTTGTCATGCAAGCAGGGTGGGAACAAAAGGGGCTTGGAGCTTCAGGATTTATTTTGCCATCTGAAAATAAATCCAAGGTGCTTCTTTTCTCTCTTGGAGTGGGATGAGTGGAGTTAACCATTGACAATGATGTTTGAACCCATGAGCAGAAGATTCAGGGCACAAAAGCAGGACTGGACTGATGGAAGAACTGCTGTGATGGACTTGGCCATCTCCAATGTCATTGTCCCACTCTGCTTGAGTAGAAGGTTAAATATGTAGTAAATCATGTTTATCTCTGTACGATGTATCTAGTGAAATTATGTTTCTCAGACATCTGTTGCCAATTCCCTGTTCTCAGTTGGTGGTTCTGCAAAGAATGCAATCAGTTCCAGCTACTCTTGCAGCACACCTTCCAACCACTGCACAGCACTGCTGACCCACGAGATACTGACGTAGAGTTTGAGGCCTTTTTGCTTCCCCCTGAAGATCTGTATTTATTTTTGGGCCAATTTGCAGATTGCTAATTCCTTTTAAGATTTGTCCTGTGCATTCAAGATTGTTCTCTGATCTTAAATACTGAAGCAATGAGCATGTGGTTCATTGGCTTTTTTTTGTTGTTGTTGTTGTTGTGATGTTTGTTTGTTTCCTGGCAGGAATGGCCTTGGAAAGGCAGCTGAAATGAGGCAAAACCTCTGCTACCTGAGCCATAGTTTAACAGCTACTGTATGGGAATGTGTCTTCTTGTAGCCTTAAGAGCTGGGGCTGGCAGATCTCTTGTGGTGAACACTTCAGCCTGCAGTGTCTGTCCTTGGGCTTGGCACTGTGTCCTGTAGCTTTGGAAACAGTTTTATTTGCTCCTTCAGGACCATGTTTAGGTAGGTACAGGTCATACAAACCAGGCTGAGGGTGAACAACTCTGCCAGCACAGGCTACTGACAGTGTGAGAACTAACTCCTAGCTGGAGGTGACGAGACACAGAAGAACTACTGTATTCCATGTGCTTTGGGGGTGTGTGCTCCTCCTCCAGGCACCATCCTGCCTCGTGCTCTGGTGCTGAGCCTCGAGCTGGGGCACCACACTGGGAGCAGTTTGGGGGCTTTGCTACACCAAAAAGCCCTTTTTTTTTCTTTCCTTTTTCCCCCCCTCATTTTCAGGATATTTAAAGCTTTTTTTCTTGCAGAAAATCCCTATCTCTTTGCCCCTTTCTCTCTTTGATCTGTGCGTGAAGCACCAGGAAGTTGGAGGAAGGTCAGTTCTGCTCCAGTGCTGATTCCTGGGGTGGAGCTTGGAGGAGAAAGATTTGACTGGTCTGGAGGAAAAAAAAATGGCTTAAGGCTTCTCTGATGAGGGCAGTGAACCAGTGTGGCTGTTAGTAGAGTAGTTACCTGAGCATAACTACCCCTGTGGATGTGCTTATTCTGGAAAAATCCCTTTATTCTGGATGAAACAGTAAAAGTTCTTTCTCTGTGTAGATCATACCATAAGCACATCCTGCCTGAGCTCCCACCACACACACTTGTGTCAGAACAGGTCTATCCATCTGCACATCCATAGGGACTGTGATCCTCAGAGCCCCTGGAATTTGATGCCACTGCTTTCTCCCTCACTCCCACATTTGTTCTTTAGCTGTTGCCTCGCAGTGACTTAACTTCGAGGAGCAGAGTGACAGGGATCCCTGGATTTCCTGGGATTACCTTCACAGCTGTGTTTCCTGTTTGCCCTTGTTGGATTCCCTGGCATTCCCTTCTCAGAGCTGCATTCCCTGGCATTCCCTTCCCCTCACAGCTGCACTCCCAGCACACACTCTGGCCTGGCTCTGGCAGCGCTGTCAGCACTGACTCTTTGCTCCCTGGTCCCCAGCTCTGCTGCCGTGGGACAGGGCTTGGCTGCACATCTGTGTGTGTGGCAGAACCCCAAAGCCTCAGGGCAAAATCAGCATCTCCTTCCTGTGCTGCCAGAGCCACCCAGGAGTGTGGGAGCTGCACTGTGGTGTGAAGCAAACTGTACTGTGAAAGATCACTGAGTGTGTCTGTGCCAGAGCACTGGGACAGCTCGTGCTCAGTTCAGGGATCTTACTGGGGTTTAGCACCCTTTTGGCTTCTTTTTAATGTTTTTACTGCTCTGTAAAGGCCCTTTCACTGCAGGAGAGACCTGGACAAATCCTCTCTGCCCCAGGGCGTGAGGAGCTTTGGGTCCGTGTTGTGTCCCAGATCTCTTGGAGCCACTTCTCTCACACCCTCAGTGTTAGCTCTGTGTCTTAACTCTCCTCTCTGTTTCTTCTTTTGGAAGTCTTAACTCTGAACAAAGACATGTCCACGTGTGACACGGTTGGGTCCAAGCCCTGTGTGAGCAGGAGGCAAAGCCTCGGTGTGACCCAGTGAGGGGAAGGTGAGAGAGTGATTGCATTTCTCTAAGCACTGAGCTGCAGGTCAGGACAAATTCGATTGGAAAAGATTCTTTGCTTATTTCAAATGGCCTGGGAAACAGAATTTTATTTGCCCTTCAATATGCTTAGCTTTAAACCAGTTTAAAAAAATGATTTTAAAGGTGTCTGTTTTGGTTTTTTTTTTATACAAGACCATATTTACATGCAATTATTACTTGTAAACAATGCCTTTCTTGAAATGCTAAGGTCTAGAGTGACAGGGATGTTGGACACTGCAGCCAGGAGAGCACAGGAAAACAACTTGTGTTTTAGTGAACCTCCAAATCTTCCAGTTAGCTGTTCCTGGAGTGACAAGTGTTGCTGAGCAGATGTCACTGTATTCAGTGCACAGACCATGCCACTCAAAAGACAAGCAATAATCCTATTCTAAGCCAAGTTGAAGCCAAAATGCTTTGAATTTGGGCACAAATCCAGCTGAACTCTTCTCCTCATAGCAGTGGTGACCTGAATTGTGATCTTTATTTCTCAATTTCTTAAGGTTTTTAACAGTCTTGACTGGGCTGTGGCTGGAGGACTCTGCCCAGGGCAGGGAGCACCTCCAGCCAGTCCTGCAGGAGAGTTCTGGGAAGGCTGAAGGTTTTAAATTAAGGCAAGGTGGCAAAATTTGTGAACTGAGACACAAAACATGATGAAAATGTTTGCTTGGAACTTAGAAAAACTCCATCATTACCTAGACTTTATCATTTCAAAGTGGTTTCTTTTCTCTTTAGGATATGCATGCCAAATGTCTTGTCTTTTTCAATGATTTGTAATATACATTTTATGACTGGAAACTTTTTGTACAACACACTCGAATAAATGTTTTGCATTTTCTTGGTTTCATTCTGCCTTGGGACCAACACAGAGGCCACAGGGACTGTCTGGGGGTTCCTCCAGGGGAGAGAGAGGACACAGAGCTGGTGTGAGCCAGCAGTGATCACAGGATCACAGAATGTTCAGGGGTTGGGATGGATTTTAGAGATCCTCCAGCCCCAACCCCTGCCCTGGGCAGGGACACCTCCCACCAGAGCAGTTGCTCAAGGCTCATCCAACCTGGCTGTGAACACTGCCAGGGTTGGGGCAGCCACAGCCTCCCTGGGCAACCTGTGCCAGTGTCTCACCACCCTCGCAGGGAAAACTTCTTCCTAAAATCTAATCCCAATTTCCCCTTTCAATTTCTCCCCATTCCTCCTTGTCCTGTCCCTGCAGCTCCTAACACAGATCCCTCTGCAGCTTCCCTGGAGCCCCTTGCCCCTGCAGGGGCTCTGAGGTCTCCACACACCCTTCTCCTCTCCAGGCTGAACAGCCCCAACTCTCTCAGCCTGTCAACTCCTTCCTGCCCATCACACCCTACAGAGCTCCTGGTGGTGTTGCTTGTCTCCCATTTGGCACTTGAGGGAAGTGACCACACGGAACTGAGGGAGCTGTAAGGGTATGAGCCTCCCCCGAGGCACCTAAGGGACAGGGAACCATCGTCACCTCCTGGAGGGATGAATCCCTGAGCGAGCCCTGCGCGGAGTTGTGGCGTTTCACCGTGGGCTGGAGCTGGGCAGTGTTGGGCCCTGCGGTGATGCTGCTTTAAACCGTAAACTGAGACTGGGGAGATTCAGATT
>NW_008669866.1:168889-193755 GCF_000695815.1 Acanthisitta chloris | reverse complement strand
ACCTGGGGGCCTCCGCCTTCCCGCACCACAGGGCTACCTTGAGACTCTCCGAAAAATTTATCCTGCTCCTTATTCTTAGTGCCTTCATCACCCTGTGCTTCGGGGCGTTCTTCTTCCTCCCCGACTCCTCGAAGCACAAGCGCTTTGACCTGGGCTTGGAGGATGTGCTCATTCCCCACGTGGACACCAGCAAAGGGGGCAAGAACCTCGGCGGCTTCCTCATCCATGGGCAAGGGCACGACGAGCACCGGCACAGGTAAGTGCCTTGATCGCCGGGAAGGGAGTGGGATCCCGCGGGAGTGGGACCGTGTGAGAGAGAGAGCCCTTAAAATAGGACCTTCCCCTACTGCTGTCCCTCCTCTCTCTGACATCCTCGTGTCTTTCCAATGTGCATCAGCTTCTCAGTGCTAGCGTTGTGTCCTCCAGCTGTCATATGTAGCTGTGGCTCCATGTTTTCTTTCCCGGTGTGAATTTAGCCTTCTAAAGAGCGAGAGCTGGGAGGATAAATATGAGTGACTGATTTATTTTCTCACCGTAGCCAATTCCCTGCGTCAGTCATGGAAAGAAGTGGGTTAAGTTGTGGCATTTGTGGAGACAGTATTAGTGACTGAAAAACTGCTGCATCTCTTTTATGGCTATTACGTGCTTACTCAAAACAGCTGCTTGTTGCTGAGTAGTCTACAAGAACTTTGATCTGACAAAGACTTCATGCGGTGATCTAGAGGCTGTCAGCCTGTGATGTGCAGGACACAACTAGTGCAGATGGCACAATTGCCTTTTCCTGGCCCTTAAAATCACTTTTTCTAATGTTATTCCATACAAGTGAAGGTGCCCGTGCTGAATTTCTTTAATTGTATTGGTCAGTGTAAAGAAATTGCAGATAAGAGTAGCAAGGGGAGATATCATGCTGTTAATAGCTTTTTGGGGCCACCTAAAGCTTTGGTGTGGTGCAAGCCTCTTAATGTGAAGTGTTCAAAACAGACATAAAAAAACTTAAATGATAGTTATACAGTTTGTTTGTTGCTAACATAATTCAATTGCTTAAATGCTACCCTAGTGCCTGGATCATAGTGAGGCTGACAGATCTCTCTTCATTGTCAAAAATGTGTTTAAAATATTGTGATGGGTGAAAAAATACATGCTCTTCCATACTCAAATTAGTAATACAATGAAATTTAAAGAAAGGTTGCTTATGCTGATAGTGTTCCTTTGAGAACAGTTTAAAATATATCCCATTGATATAAGAATTATGTAAAGGTTATTTGTGCTAGATTAAAAGGAAAGGATTTAATTGACCTCTGTTTATTAATCTGTTATGAGTTATAAAGACTACCTGAATACTATGGTATTTCTCCTTAAGACATCTTTGATGTTGAATGTCTCAGGGCTCTTACCATGATCCCTTTCTCTGTATCTGAAAGGGCATAGGTACTTAATATTTAACAAGGACTTACTTTGTCTATGATGCTAATTGCTGGTGTGATTAAATGTTGCACTAAACATAGGTTTAGCCAGTCTCTAATAGGCCCTTGAAGTTCTTGTATTTCACCGTGGGATTGTTTTTTTTTGTTTTTAAATCTTGTCTCTAAGATTCCCCAGTCCCTGTGGCAAATGCAGTAAAAATGAGTTTCTAAAATAAAGAACAGATGAAACAAAAAGAAGAGCTCAGAAATTTTCGAAACTCCAGCTGTGACTGTTGTACCTTGTGTTGCCCAGTAGATGGGCTATAGAAAAAGGAGTTTGTTGAGATAGTTCATGTGGATTCTCTTCAGGTTCCTTCTTTAAATGTAATTACTGAGGCCACAGCTTTACTAGTGTAGTATATAGTTTTTTGTTTGTCATGTGTAGTAAACAGTAACTTAAAACTGTTGGAGCTAAATTTTTAGTTTTGTTGGCCATTGGAAAATATTCATGTTTCTATCTTCTAGCAAAATGCATCAGGTAGAAAGTTGTCATGTAACTGAGCTTTAGTGTTGGTTGTACAAACAGTAGTTCCCACTGGACTGTCTCTGTATTCCTTGCATAGCTTTCCCACCTCTTCCCCTGGGCGCCCTTGACATTCTTGAGTGCTTTTATTATTATTGTTACAGTGGTTACCCCTTGCTGACAGTAACTTTACATCTTCCATTAAACTGTTTTCTTTACTGCTGTTGCCCCTTCTCCCTTTTCCCCTTTCAGGCAGAAAAAGAGGGGAAAACCCCTTTCCCTTCCTGATGGTCTTAAGTATTTTTCCAAGAGTTACAGTGTCCTTGCCTTTTATTCAAAGAAAAACACATTTCTGGTAAGAAGATTGTTAAAATCTGGAATGAAACTGCCATTTTTATTTCAGAAAATGGATGGGCTTGAGTGCGAGGTAATACTAAGTTTCAGCTGTTCATTTTCTTGATAAGCTCTTCATGTGCACTTGCACTTGGATAGTGCATGGGGAATGAGGTAGTGATGCTGGGAAGGTGTACCACAAAATTTTGCCTGTGAGAGAAGGGAGAGTGGAAGAGACTAGTCCAGAACTTAAGAAGATATGTGCATACACATGCTTTTAAAATATCTCTTTCATTTCCTGAAGACGAATTTCTCCATTTCAAATAGGATATTGCAGAGATTCTGCAATGAGAGCTGCACAGTTTTGTAGACGCATCTTGCCAAACAAACTTGTGCGTCGCTCAAAATTTGTTACATGGCTGTTCATAACTGTCAGTTCTCTGAAACGTCTGCATCTGCTGCCACACAAAAATGCACCAGGTGTTTCTTACTACCCAGTTACTTTTCAGTTATTTTAGGCATTTTGTTCTTCAGTACCAGGTCTAAAAGTTTGCTCTGGAACCAAACCAAAACATTCTTATGGCTTCTTGGCATCTTGTGAATGAATGAGAATGGAGATGCCCTGTAATCTCCTTGATTTATCAGATTTTTAAAAAATAAGATTATCTGCAATTTGAAAATTGAGCAGACTTGTCGCTTTAATGGTGCGTCAAGCAGCTGCTCTTTATATTACTTGACAAAAGCTAAGATCATTTCTGTGGTAAAAGTACATTAATCTTAGCAGCAAGGAATAATGTAATTTTATGTGCTCAAAGCTGCAAAGCTACTTTGTAATAGTACTTGGTCAACTGTTGTGCCAACAGTTCGGTCCTTCAGAATTTGCAGACCTGTATCTTCAGCTTCTGAATTCCTGTGTATTACTTCAAATCTTAATTCCTGTCTGTGCTTTAAAAAACAGACCCACCAACCCTCGTGTCATCAGGTTGATTGTAGGTGCTGCTAGCACAACTGACCACCTCAACTGCCTTGGCCTCTGTGTGTGGGATCAAATTTGACTTTGTTTCGGGAAAGCTAAGGAATATTGACTTCTGCATTATGCAAAGATAAAAGCTCAGCCGTCTGACATGACCAGTTGTGGGTCAGCAGCTGTATGGCAATAGTCTAAAACTGCTCTTTCTTCTGTTGCTCAATATGTGGTTGTCTCTATGGCAGTAGCAGCTGCCATCTCTACTCTTAGAAGGTGAAAGTAACAAAAATGATTGAGGCACTTTCAGTCTTAATTTCTTCTTTTAAATTCTGCATTTTTAAAAAGAAACATGAATAGCTTAATATGCTTCTTTTGAATCCCTTTATCTTCTCTCACTATATGACTTAATTAGTCATAGTAAAGGTGGGCAGAGGAGATAATTTCACATCTGTTATTCAGTGTCTTCTGTCATCCTCTGCCTTGCCATTGAGTGTGAAAGTGCATAAAACTCCTTGCTCTTCTTTTCCCAACTTTGCATGAGGCACAGCTCATTAGTGTAATTAAGAGTATTTGCTATTGTGATTCAGAGAACCTGTTTTATCCTCTGAAAAATCAGGACCTCAAAGCTGCAAGACTTCTTTGTAACATCACTTGGATGACTGTTGTGCCAGCAGTTCAGTCCTTCAGAATTTGCAAACCTGTTTTTTCCCCTGAGAAATCAGGAGCCACTGTAGTTCCTGTGCTCCAGCTCCTACTCCATTCGATTTTTCACTGCATGAGATTGAGCTTGTACCTTCAGAGCAGGCTCCCCACAGCCCCTCTGAAATGTGGGCACTGAGTTTAAGCTGAGATGCTTGACCTAGAAGTAAGGATTTTCTAGGCTGCAACTTGCAGTACATGCAGGTCCTCATGGTGATGTCTGTGGAGCTGAAAAGGGCAGGAGAAGTACATTCCAAGGCAGGGGTCAAACACATCTTGTATGTCTGGGGCAAAGTAGACGTAACTGCGTGATGTCAGACTTCAACTGTTGAAGCTCTTGCAGGAGCATTGCCCCTCCATATTCGGAGACTTTTCTCAGTTGGAGCTTTTAGTAGCCACATGTCATTCTTTATTCTGGACTTCATTTTGTGAAGAGGTTTGAGAGATGATGTTGGCACTTGAAGACTTATGGGAGTTTGATTTCTTCTGAGGTGCCCACATTATACAGTTTAAACTCAATTTGAATTTCTCCTGAAGTTCCACTGGACAGTGGAAGAAGGGCCCTCTTGTATTATTTCTAAGGTTCTGCTGAAGTTAGCGCATTATGTTGTAGGCTGAGAAATGCTTTCAGCTTGGAGTTATAAAATGCAAATTCTAGACCATCTGTCTAGATGTCCTCCCCCCTCTCCCCCATCTGCTGAACAGCCTACATCATATGTAGAGTGCTGCTTTCTTCAAGTTATCTTGCTGTACTCCAGTTTGTCAAAGTATTTCCTGTATTATGAAAGAGAGGAGTCAAGTGCTGGTATTCTCCAGTTCTTACCCTTTCCAGTTAAAAAAAAAAGTTTTTACTTGTTGGTTTTGTGCATGATCTACACTTTGTCTACATGCTTGAAAACAGTCAGGCGTGGGAAAAAAGCCTGCTGGCTGGATTTAGTCCAGCTAGTGGGTGGGAGGCAGTAGCAATTTGGTTCATTCGGAGTTTTGTAGATTAAAATCTAAAAAGAACTTCAGCATGAATGTGGGTTGCTTGATGATGGTAGCAGTGTAGGCAGTAGTAAGCAGTATGGCTAGTTGTGGGCATATTGCACTACAAGAGTTCTCCCATCTTCTGATCCTCTCAGTTTCTTGTAGTAAATACAAACATCTCGATCCTACTCAGCTAGTTCATTATGGGGTTTTGCTTCCTTACAACGAATGTCACCAAACTTGTCATTTGTTTTCCATACATGTCTGGTATGTGTCCATGTTTTCACAACAATTATATTGAGGCTCAGTGTGGACATAGGCATTACAATTTTTTTTCTCTTTCTTCTCATGTCCATCCCTAAGAAGCCCTTAAAATTAAAAACATGGTCAGTGCTTTTATTCTACCATCCTGCACTTCCATTATTGCAGCTCTCAATGTTGCATAAAGTCTGGTCTGTTTCTCACAGTAGTTATTCAGGCTAGCAAAGTGGGAACTTGGGGACATGTGCTTCTGCGATTTGTTCTTTTCCCTTCAATTCTAGATGCAGGCTCAAGTGAGTGCTATAATCTGTCTTTATTCAGTAACTAGATTATCACTTTATGACTGAAATTCAGAGTTCTCTTGCAAGTTGACTGTGGGGAGAGCAGTGTTCAACAGGCCAGGAAGGTAGCAAGGGCAAGAAGGGGAAAAAGTAAATACCTTTTTCCTGCCACCTCAAACCTGAGTCTGAGGCTCTAAATGTCCCGTATGATTGTAACTTTTCAGAAGAATCTGCATTTACAATGTATTTATCTCTTATTTGCTCAGGCTGTTTGTCTTCAAATTCAATACATAGATTTTGCTTTATTTTTGTATTGAGAGTGAGTACATTCATTCATGTGGGGGAAGTCTGGGAAAAGCTTTGGTTCTTGTCATATGTTTGCTTGTAAAATTTGTAGGCTTTTGATTTCTTTTGTCTTTGTTGTTGTCTGATCTGGTGTCCTGTATAGAGCAAATACTTTCACCCATTCACTCAAACATTTGGAGATTCTGTATTGTTTTTTGAGATCTTCAGTACTCAATAATAAGGGAGATAACTTTCCCTGACAAATCCCATTCTTTTTTGAGTACCCAGCCAGGTGCACTGATGTTTCAAAAATTAGAAAAAAAACCCCCAAACCCCAAAAACCAAACAAACAACAAATTAATCTTCTTTACTTATCTAGAGACTGCTTTTTAAAGCTCTTTTTAGTCTTGTCTCCTGAGCAAACAGAGCTTATGTGGACATGCTGTATGTTTACCTGTAGTTCTCACTGACCCTTTGCTGTTCTCTGTTCCCTCTTTCTTCCCTGTAAGATCTATCAGCAGCAAAGAGTGACCTGTCAAAATAGGTACATTTCTGTATCTTTTGTGTATCTTGGTGCTGAGTGAGAGAGAGAGGCCTTAACTGGGGACAGTGCTGAAGGAAGGATCATAGCTATGAGCCCAAGAATCATTTGTGATACTTGTTCTGCTGCTAGTCAGGTCAGTCTGCACAAGTGTAACTCGTGTCCTCTGTTCTTCCCTGATCACTGGAGAAGAGCAGTTGGAAATGAATGCTGGGGCAGGGAAGAGCTGGGTTTTACGGGATGTGAGTAGCAATGGGGTGTGTTACTGAGGTGGTAGGAAACATTGGGACAGAAAGCTAAAGGCCATTGATGTTTGGAATACAGGGCTACGTTAGTTCTGGTTCTTAGAGGATTTATTTGCCCAAACATTGAGTCATTGATTCTGCTTGCTGCCTTTGTTTTTTCAAATATTCTTATGATGCAGACCTATGAGCTGGATTACCTTGCATATGGTATTCAGCATCATTTCATTAATGTTTTATGTGCTCTATTACTTGTTAGTCATCTTTTAAACCACCAGAGGATTTTGTAAATGTTTCCCCAGCTCCTTGCAGTAGTAGTACCACTGTGGCTTACAGTGGACAGTTAACTATTTTCTGTGATTCTGTTTGAGAGAGCAAGTGTGAGGTTTTCATTTGTCTTAACTTTATCTAATCTGATCAGTGTGGCATGAGGAAAATTACAGCTTTAAGGCAGCGTGTTCGACAAAAGTATTTTCTTGCTATTTAAAGCTTTAAGAACTCTTAAATGAGATTACTTTGTGTGTGTTAACATCAGCATGCAGAAATGTCAATTTTCATAGAACCCTAGAATGGTTTGGGTTGGCAGGCACCTTAAAGATCATCAGAGTTCCAACTGCCATGCCATGAGCAGAGAAACCTTCCACTAGACCAGGGGGATCAAAGTCTCATCCAAACTGGCCTTGAACACTTCTGGGGATGGAGAATGCACAGCTTCTCTGGGCAACCTATTCCAGTGCCTCACCACCCTTGCAGTTAAGAGTTTCTTACTAACATGTAATCTAAACCTCTTTCCGTTTAAGGCTGTTCCCCCTTGTTCTATTGCGACATGACCTGGTAAAAAGTCCCTCTCCAGGTTTCTTGTAGGTCCCCTTTTGGTACTGGAAGGCTGCTAGAAGTTCTCCACGGAGCTTTCTCCAGGCTGAACAACGCCAACTCTCTCAGCCTGTTGTCATAGAAGAGGTGCTCGAGCTTTCTGTGTGCTGGCAGCTGGTTGTAAGACTTTTGCAAGATGACATTCATCACACCTGAGGTTTAGCACTGCTTGCAGGCCAGCAAGGCATTTGAAGCTTGCACGGAAAAGCTGCATAAGTAGTTTCTCTCAGTAATTTGTTATCATATTTCTCTGTGACCTGCTGACATATTTTAATGGCTAAAATGTACAGTCAGGCCATTTATGAGCAGGTGACCCTCAGTGGTAAATCAGACAAATCCAATTTATTTTTTATTGGATCAAATGGAATGTGCTCACAAAGTGTAAGGAAAAAATATCATCTGTGGGAGCAGTATATGTCTTAAATTATTCAATGGGAAGGGGAAGATCACATCTGCCATATTCTTGCTTTGAATATCCTGCTGGATAAATAAACTTGTGCTGAATATACTGAGTACTACTGTTGGTTTAGGATTGTTGGCTAGTAAGAATAGCTTACAGCATGTGCTGTTTTCTCAGCAGATTTTTCTGAATATGTTGCATTTTGAGTGCTATTTACTGTTTCCCAATGCAAGTTAGGGGATCCACTTTTGCTCCAGAACATGTGCCTCCATTCTGTAGTGTATTTAGAAAATCATACCCCAGAGCTGACTTCTGGACCACAAACGTCCTGCTTGTTTTCATCACTTTTATGAAATAAAATTTGCTCTGTGCTTTAAAAACAAAACTTATAAAAACACCTGCCAGTCTTCACGTGTTCGAGGTGGCAAAAGTAATGGGAAAGATGCTTAGAGAAGAGGGATGTTAGTTTCCTGGTTAAATTAGAATATTCCACACCCCCCACCCCATTTTTTTTCCCCAAAAAAGAAACAATCCTGTCCTGAAAAATGTGATAACATGAACTAGTTTGACTAAGAACCATGTTTCTAGTGACCTTTTAAATCTCTTAATCAGGTTTATCTTGGAAACACTGATGACTATTTAATTCTAAACTTAATAATTGCAGATGATGCAAGCATGTGTCTGTTTTTCCAGTGCTATAATCACACATCCTTAGTTTCCTGAAGGCATCTGTTCTGCTGTTGCTGGCTTCTATTTGAGTGGAATGTGTTCTCCAAGTTAAGTAACACATGTAGTGAATTCTGAATTGCAGTGCACAGTGTTCTGGAGAAGAAAATACTGCAGAGGGTTAAGGGGGCTCTTACGCATCGTGGAATTCTGATGTTATAAAGGCTATTCAAGAAATTCAGATTTCTAGTTTGTGAATGATTCCACCTTCTACAGACAGTGGAATCCATGGCAACTGAAATATTAATGGGTCTGCGGAACAGCCGTTTTCCAATAACTAGAAAAAATCAAAACAAGTAAGAAATAATGCCAACAGTTAAACACATTTTTAACTTCAGTTTTATCACTGTCTTGTACACTATTTTAACTGGTTGTTACTCTGAACTGTTAAATAAATGATTTAGGTACTTAAAACCAGTCAAGTTGTTTCTGCTAATTGTTATATTTCTTAAATTGGTCCAGATCAGTGCAGTGGAAAGTTCATAGGGTATGAATGTTACACCTGTTTGTATGTAAAATGAGTTACTATTTCATATCCCACATGATGGAGGGGAACTTAACTGCTCTTCTATAACTGTCACCCCGATGACCAAGAATCTTTTTAGTTTTATATCATGTCTGGGAACTTTCTCATTCTGAGGGTCTGATACCTATGGAAGGATACCAAGGTATCTGTATATGTGATATCTATAAACTGCTCAGTGATGTGAAGAATCAGATTTTCACTGCTATCATTCAGGGACTTGAATGTGAAACTTTAAAACCAGTGGCTAATGGGGTGACTGATAGTCTGGTGGGAGCTTTTATATATAACTTGTGTATGAACTGGGGTCAGCACTTTCTTGAAGGTGAGCATGATGATTGGGAGTAATTCAAAGTTGTATTGGTAACCAAAGAAAGCTTTTTAGTAAAAACAAGACCAAAATCCACCCAAATCCTACTCAAAACCAAACAATACCCCCCCCCCCAAAAAAAAAAATCAGCGTTGGTATTACTTAATGTGAAAAACAACAACAACAAAACAGTGGGGGAAGGGAATGTGGAATATTTCTGACTAGCTTTTATTTAGCCCTGTATTGGCATTACAGCATTTGACAGCTGCTTGCTGGCCAAAGCAGGCAGGGGGAACAGTGTGTTGACTCATAAAACCAGATGCCTAATGGTGACTTTGTTCTTGTGTGTGTTGGTGAAACAACAAAATTTTTGTGATTGTGCTATTGACACTCCATGTGAGCCCCAGGTCCTTGATTTGCTCTGGGTTTTATACATCTGTAGTCTTTTGATGTGTTTGTTTTGGTTTCTATAAATCACTTGAGCACTAATTTTATTCAGATGGATATGCTATTGCAGTTATGCGTAGTCATTTGCTTGACACCCTGTCTCCCCTCTTTAGACATAATTTTCTCAGAATAGCATCTGGCTGTCACACTACAGTGGGACCAGATCATCCAATCTACTGCTATTACAAAGAAAAACGAGGGTTGACATATTCGTGTCAATTTGGCAAGATGCCTGAATCATTATGCTCCATGAAATATCTGACGTTTCAAGTGATAATGTAACCTGCAGGAACACTTGCAGGAGAAACTTGAGGCAGTGCAAAGGAAGTGCCACCTTTACTTGAGCTGAGAGGTTCCGATACTGATACAAGCCACTTGATCAATCCTCATCACAAGATTGTGGTTTAGTCCATTAAGATACTTAATTTTATTGAAATTTTTTCGTTCTCTAGGATTTGGTGGTGGTGATCCTGGGAAAATTTGAAGTGCCTTTTGGGCTTTAAAAGGAAAAAACCCAGGAACACATCTATGGAGCTTGCTTTCATACAGTAACAAGTAAATAAACTAGCAACTTGCTCAAACTCCAAGGTGCTGTGTGTAACTTTCGAGTAAGTTGTATTTACTTGCTGTTCTTTGGTTTTCTGGCAGTTTGTTCTGAATCTTTGTGGGTTCAGAGTATGGGATTTTTAGAAAAAAAGCAAGCTATGTAGTATCTAGTGTTCTAGTAACTAGAAAATATGTGGAAGCATAAAAAAAAATTAAGTATTCCTTAAACATGATACTTAACAAATTAATTGTTCTATCTGGCTTCTGTTAGGAAGAAAAAATTCTGGAACCTGTACAGGCTGTAGGTAGAGTTCTTCCAAACTGTCTTGAAAAATTGCCTTAAACTGCATCAGCCATAGCCTTGCTCCTACCAGCTTTCAAATGTATTCAATAATGCTTAAAATAGAGTGCCTTTTGAGATTTAGAAAGTCTTATATTTACTGCTCAAAAGCATTTGTGGCAGGTGATTTTTGGGTTTGTATTTTATTGTCAGTTTCTTGTCTACCTCTCCTTTTTATAGAACTGTTCACTTATTTTTAGCAAGTTGACCCTACTGTTTTCAGTTCAGTGCTCAACAGTTGAAAGGAAACAAGGCAGTGAAAGTAGCAAGTGCTATCCAGTGGTTCTGTAGTCCAAGGCAACTAAAACAGCATCACCATGCGACATGGAGATGGAGGGGAAGAAAGGTCAGGAGGAGCTGGATTTAAGTGTAACCCAGACATACTTCTTGTATTCCTTTATGCCATGCTGTTTTTCAAGTCACAGGTAGCCTTTGCCCCAGCCTTTCTCCCACACAGGCTAGATGTGGTCCTGAAACATGTTGTGGTGATGGGTGGTGTATACTGCCTCCTCTTCTCTTAACTCATTGATAATGTCTGAACTTTAACCTCTGAGAAGAAAGTAAATAAAAGCCTCCATAAAACTTAATCAATCCTCAAGAAAGGAAGCTACATTAAGCCTTGACAGTCATCTTAAATACCATGTTTTGTGTTATTTATTTTTTCTCCCGTATCTAATATCTGGAATGCAAAATGATAATGACTGAAGGTGATATAATATTTATAGGGGAGGAAATTAAACATCCATTTCCTAGTCTAAGTGCTTAGTTTTGCAGCATCTTTACTTTGAGATTGGAAGGAACTTGTAGGAAGGAGCTAGTCTTAACTTCCATGCATATCAGTAGCTGCAAGGATATGTTTTACCACTCTTCAGAAATAGTCTGTTTTTTATAAAATTGCCATGGGTATGTGTTTGGCATCTTTTACCACACACAGAGGTTCTTCAAGCAGGAGATAGCAATTATTTACTGGCTCATGCAGAGAGCCTAGCCAGTTCGGCTGTTTAGTGTGGATTAATGTGCTTACCAGCTCCATGAGTCCCTGCTGGCCTGGAAGGTATAAGGTAGGAAAATAGCAACCTCCTTTGATCTTGGTGTGGGTTGCTTCTTGATCTTGTTGAGTCAATATATTCCAACTCCACTTTCTTTCCTCAGTTTTTATGCCCTTTTGAGTAAATATTTTTCTTTTGAATTGTCTTATCAATTACGCTCTTTTTCTTACCTTTTGTGGCTTATACCTCTCATAAGGTACCAGTTTATTTTGGGTGGAACTCAGCCCAAGCTCACACTGAATTTTGAGTTATAAAAGAGTTGAATCTCTTGGTTTGGTAATCTTGGGACTGCATGCTTGTTTACTCTGGACCAGTATGTTTGAAACTATTGCCTACAGCCATTGAAGTGAAGGAAAGAGTTGTGGGTCATTTTCTAGTTCCAGAGTTTTCGTTAGTCAAATCAACAGTGTTGTCCTGTTTCAGTCATCTCTCTTAATTATGTACTGTTACACTGTGGATAATATATTTGTTAGTGAAATGACCTTTCTCATGAAAGAGGTGAGAAAGTCGCCATAATTTCAGCTAGTGAAAGAGATTTCAGTTTAGTCTTTGAGGAATCAAACATGTGACTGCAACTATCCGTGAGCTGCATTTTGTTCTGGGGAATTTAGGAAGTTGTGTATGGTGGTGGTGGTGGAGAAGGAAGAAATTTTACTTTACATGCTGGATGTGTATGTGATTGTATTAAGCAAATTAACAGATAACAGGACAACACGATGTGTAATATGTACGGTTTATAAAACTGTCTGAAAACCCTGAGATTCTGTTAATGAAGACAATTCAAAGATCTCTGAGACATGTTATATCTCTCTCTTGTTTTAAATTCGTGTTCTGGACTACAGTACTCTTCTGTATTTTCTTTCTTGGTCATGTCAAGAGTAGTTTATGTCCAGCTGATCTGTTGCTGCATACATCTAAATCCTGTATATGTAGCCTGTAAAACACATTAATATGAAAGTATTTCACTGATACTGGAAATAGCACTGATAAATTTTAAGTAATATTTTATTGCATTAGCTTAATCTGTTAATGTTGTTATTATAGGTTTGTGAAAAACATCCATCATAGTTCTAGATGTACATACTATTGAAACATTGCTCCTTTGCTATATTTTGTTTCACTTCTTGTATCCTGACAATATTTCTATTGCAAATATATAGGAACAAAGGTTTGCTTAGCAGTCCCCAAAGAATCCCAAGTCATCTTTAGCCAAATTATTTATAATATGTAAGAGTAGTTTGCACATCACAATTTTTTCTCTCATACTTTTTTATTCTATTATGTGTACCATCATGGTGCTAACTAACATCCCTTACCTTGCTTATGGGTCAGTCATTTTTTAGACTGTGTGCTATGGATTTTGCTGACTGAGGTGGCTGTCAACAGCATTGTTTACTCAGTTGGGAAGACGTTTCGGTTGGGAAGGTGTCTTTTGCAGAGTGAAGCTTATCATTCACATTCTGTGCAGTTTGCTCATGGAGTGGAGCAAATGAGCAAACTCCACTGCATAATTTATGGCAGTGATATCTATATCCTTGAAGATATTCAGAAGCTGTCTGGACGTGGTCCTGGACAACCAGCACTAGGTTGATGCTGCTTGAGCAGGGAGGTTGGACCAGATGACCTCCAGAGGTCCCTTCCCACCTCAGCCTTTCTGGGATTCTGTGATGGAGACTGTATTCTCATCTGACGTGCAAAAACCTGTTTTCCACACTCACAGATGTATGGAATAGTGTGATACTAGCATTGTTATTTTTTTGGAGGTATGGGTTTACTTATTCAGTGTTGCTTTTCTGGCCTTTTTGAAAAGGAAAAAGCCCAACACCCAAATATCTGCCTCTTGAATCAAAATTGTGTATTTTATTAGCAGTGTGGGTTATTTTAATGTGGAAACTTATTAAAAGCACCTAGAGGGCTAAATAACTTGTCACACAGTTGTCTCTTATCTTCTGTTTTACTGACAAGATTAAAGAACTTTGGGAGTAATGAGATAGTTTTGCTCTGTGGAACAGTGCAGATTACGCTGTACGTCATGATTTCCAGGTATTTTGTTGCTCTGTCTTTAGTTACTGTTTTGGCTGATTTGCTAAGTAGAGAGTATAAAGCTTTGCTGTTCTTCTAACCAGTCCCAGTGGTGCTGAATGGGAGAAGAGCTTATATTTCTATTTTAATTAATCCAGTACTACTGTTAAGTATATCCACACTGCAGTCTGTCTCATTTTATATGAAATATTCCTCACTCACAGTACATGTGTGCTCTCTCTCTCTATATATATTTTATATATATTTTTTTACATATATACGTATCTTCTCCCCTCCCCCCCCCAACTGAAACAAGGGCAACTGTGTTTAACAACACAACATTGCCTGCAACTCCTGTCCTGTCAGGGCTTTTCTCACATGTCACTAAATACTTCTGTAAGCTATTGATACTGTGAGACTGAGTTCAAACTAATTTTTTTTACTGTTGTTGCCCTAGAATTCATCCAGTATTTGTGAAGCAGGATTACATTTTAAACTGCTGCCACATGGAGGGAAGGGACTGCTGGTGGCTCATGTGATCCTGCCAATCCTGTGCTGCAAGAAGTTGATTTGTGTCTTTCAGACAAATTCAATACTGCTGCCATACCAAAGCAAGGCAAATCGACTAGCACTAATGCCGTATTAGTCAAGAGGGCTGTGCATAGCTATGTCTTGGTGGTGAGAGGAGCAAGTCAAGAGAAACTGCTGTAGGCCTGTGTTTGGACTGAGCTGCACACCCCTAGTAGTGTTGATTCCCTATAGTGAAGAGCTTGTATCATTTTCCTATGGTAGATCCCAGAATTTTCCCCTTCCTCTTTCTCTCCAAGCTTTTTGCCATACAACATTTCACTGAGTGGCTTATGGTGCCATGCATGTTGACTACTATTTTGATTTTAAACACATTGATAGACAGGTATCAATTTACCATAAAGCCATATGGTAGCAGTTGTAGGCAGAGAAGGAAGATAAATCTGAGCACTATGTGTGAATTTCCAATCGGATATTTAAAGCAGTGTTGCTTCTGGGATGTGCAAGGCAACTTTGGCTGGGTGATTGAAATAGCGTTATGGAAATGTGGTATCTTGTGTCGACAGAACATCTGTGTGAGGGTAGTCACTTCCTTAGATCTCTGTAGGACCTGCCAGAGGGTTTCCCGTGCAGAGAAGTCTAGTACCATCTGCTTACCTGAAAGTTTGCCATTTCTGAGCCTGCATTATACACTACTTGCTACTTTTACTTTGTAACTGCCTTCCTCTCTTTGTGTTGGTCTTCTTTCTGTCAACTTAGTGTTTGAACAATTGAGGAGTTTTAGACTAAGACCGTACTAATGTCATGGCTATTGCTTTAGATTGCTAGCTTTCTCCAGCTGTTTTTGGTGAGAGTTCTGGAGTTTACTGCTGGAGATGAGGCTGCCAAGAAGACTTGGGTGTAAAAGGAGGAAGCTATCATACTTACTGTGGTACCCCTTTTGAACACAGACGTCAGGAAGAGGGCATTGCTTCAGTAAATATAGTTCTAATTTTTCCAGTATGGGGGGCAGGACACCTGATTAGGAACAGGAACCTGGAGGGGAGGGGGGAAATTGAGCTAGGGCTAGAACAGGGCCTTGGTCATGGTGAGGAGCAGCAGTTTCTTTCTTTGGAAGCTGGAGGTGAAAACTACACATGGAGCAAAATAAAAGAGGGTAAGATGACCGTGAAATAATGCCTTTTGCTTTCACCCCCCTTTTTCCCTAAGTAGAAAAAAGATCAACATTGTCTGAGGCATAAGAAGAGGTGGGCATTGGCCGAGTGACATACCAGAGACTAATCAGAGTGGCCTTGGGGAGTGGCGACATTTGGAGAAAGCTGATACTCAGTAAGGCATAAATAAAATTTAGAATGGTAGGGAGTGACTCTTACTAATGGAGGAAGCAGTATCAGTGGGATAAACTAGAAGAAAAGGAAACCATATGGCTGAGTGAGGGAATAGAGATGATACTAGGGATTGGCTGTGGTTAATGGTCATGTGAACTTGTATGCAGAAAACAGGCTTCTTATAACTTGGACTTAAGTTGGAATCCCTGAATGTGCAGGCGTATAGCACTTGAAATCCATATGCTGTTCTGCTGTGTCCCCAGCCATTTAATCTTGCCTATATCCTTGCTCCAACATCACTGTTTGGGCAGTCAGACAGTTGGGAGACCTGATGTGGCCTGAAAAGATCCATAATTTTTCAGTTGGCTCAGCTCATCACTGGCTGAATCATTTGTTGCCCAGTCTCCCAAGTACCAGTATAAGGACTAAGTGAGCTTGCTTTTGTAGGGCCACTAAAGCTCTGAAAAAAGAATGATTTGCAAGGAGATGATGACAAACATGAGAGTCATAATATCCTTTATTACATAAACCAATATTTCAGCTATTAGAGTTGATCATATTAGTGCTGCAGTTGTACACAATCAGATTTTAACCTAATAAATCAGCAGCATGTATGAACATACAGGAATCCTTCATGTGGTTGTTGATTTGTTTCTATGAAACCTCTTATTTTCTAGCCATTGGTGGGTGACTCACTACTGCAGTGCCAGGAAAGCTGTTCTCCTGTGCACTGGCTGGCTGGTGGCCAGCAGAGGGGCCCACGCTGGTGGTGTGTTCTTACCAGTCCACACAGGTGAACTTCTCTTCCTCCAGCATACAGTAAAGGCAGTGTCATCACATCCCCACCTGGTAGTGGGTCTGCAGATGGGTCCCCTGTGTATTTGTCAGAAAAACTTTCCAAAGCTTAACCTGCTATGGCTTGTGCATGCATTGGTGCTCTGTGCTCTAGGTGTTGTTTGGGTTGTCCTGTCAGTTCATTTGTCTTACCATGCTTTTATCCAATAGTCCTCAGTTTCCAGCATATCTTTGCCTTGTTTGACTGCCTCAGAGCTCCATGGTTAGTTTAATTTCTTGTTATACCGTTCGCCTTAAAGTTCCAATTTACACATTTGTCTCTGATGGACTCTGTTAAGGGAAGGCTGTGTGGATGCATCTGTAGACACAAGATTGTTCTACTTTACCCATGTTAGCTTTGGCTGTCATCTGACCCTACCAACAGCTAGTTCAGGGAGCTACCTCCATGCAAAAAACCTCAGCAAAGACAAGTACCCTGGAGAGTGCTGCCAAGCCCTCAGACAGTCTACTGCATTAAGACTCTCAATCAGGTCACCAGCGACTGACGATTGCCAGAGCTGGTACAGGGCTGAGTGGGACCTTTCACTTGGCACTAGCTAGGTATTAATCAGCCTAAATATAATGTGAAACTGTAGCTGGAGTCTCTTTTTTTTTTTTTTTTTCTGCTGCAAGCTGATATGTGTGAAACCCTGTCAAGGTATTTTTCTCTTCCTCTGTTTACCTGCATAGTAACTGATAGAGGATGACAGCCTCCTGCTATTAGCACAAATGGTGGATTCTCTTATGGATGAAACATTCCAGCCTTACCATTTTGAAACAGTAGGGTGTTAAAATCATTGTCATAATTTTTAGTGATTGCTGCCTCTTAGTTTCCTTAAAAAACATCCCTTTCCCCCAAACACAGTGTTATATAGGAAATGTCTTTTGTCAGCCTATTTTCTGTTGTCCCAAGATCTGTTCTTTAGGTTACTTACTTGCTACTTTTAAAAGTCTCTACCATGCTATTTTTCACAGTTGGTGTTTAATTTTTTCCCCCTTCTTTCTAGTTATGTGAAACTGACTAAAGCTTTCAAGCCCTGTTTTTAACAAAATAAAATCAAAAAAGTGGGTTTATAGAGGTGTTCACTTGTTAACTTGAAAAGTTTTCTTGATCTGGTTTATGGTTTGCTTGGTTTTTTTTTTTTTTTTTCAAAACAAGAGTTTTGAAAAAGTAGTGAAAGTTGCATTCATTGCTGTTGTAGTCTTAAAAAGTGTAACAAGCAGCAGTGGCCTTTAATGACCAGCATGGAAGTTCATGAATTTAACATATAAGGCATCTGGAAGTAGCCATCATTTTCGGTGGTGCCTAAAAAAATACATACAATGAATTATAATTGCAGGAAAAAAAATACTGAAAGGTGGTCTAAGAATGCCAGTAGCTAAGTGGATTGTCTTCCGAGCAGAACTGCTGAATGAAAGGAACAAGATCAAGCTCTGAGGGCTTTTAACTATAAGGTTTTGAAGAAAGATTGAATTTAAAATACATGGAAACTAAGCAGGAAGAATGCCCAGACACTGGCAATCTAGACAATGGAGAAGCTTCTGCTGCTGAACAAAAGATGTGGAAGGAAGATTAAAAGTTAAGTTACAGTTCATTTGGCTTGAAGGTGACACCCAGCTATCTACAAAGAAGTGTCAGAGACTTCAGGTTTTGGTTTAGACAAAAGAGCAGATCTGAAATGGGACCTGTGAGCTTCCGTCACGGAGATGAGAGATTTTGAGAGCAGTGATGAAGGTAGCTGAAAGCCCAGATTCATGGTCTAAGATTTGGCTGAAAAGAGATTGATTAGGGACACTATTTCTTGAAGAGAAGTGGAAGGAAATTTTGTTTGAAGGAATTTAGGAGGCACTATTTAGGATTAAAGGAGAGTGCCTGTGTCTCAGTGAGTTAATTTTCTCCTCTCTCTAGCATGTTACAAGTAAGCGGAATGATGAAAGGGAGGAGGACTGGCATTCAGAGTGGTGGCCAGGTCTTTGTAGAAGACCAAGGATGCAAGCTAGTGGAGCCCAAGTTGGTACAAATGATAATAAAGTAAGGCAGGAAATAAGAACATGAAAAAGGTCAAGGGGGCAGGTGTCATGGCAAGAGGAAAAACTTCTTAAACTGGATGAAGAAGGATTAGGGCTTGAGTAAGGACTCTGTCTCGCATTCTTTGTTTGAGAAACAGTACTCGTGCCACCTGCAAATCTAACCATTTGCTAGAAATAATTTCTGCTGTTGTCTCTGCCTAAAAGAAACCACTCAATTTGCAATTTGGGTTAGTTTTCTGGGCAGTGAATCATGTAATCATAGCATATCTAAGTTGAAAGGGACCCACAAGAATCACTGAATTCCAGTTCCTGGCCCTGCCCAGTACATCCCCAAGAATCACACTGTGTGGCTCAGGGTATTTACCAGACCCTTCTTGAACTCTGTCAGACTTGGTGCTGTGACCACTTCCTTCGGGAGCCTGTTCCAGTGCCCAGCCACCCTCTGGGTGAAGAACCTTTTCCTAATATCCAAACTAAACCTCCCCTGACACAGCTTCATGCCGTTCCCACGAGTTCTATCACTGGTCACCAGACAGAAGAGATCAGTGCCTGCCGCTCTGCTTTCCCCTTGTGTGGAAGCTGTAGACTGCTATGAGACCTCCCCTCAGTCTCCTCTTCTCTAGGCTGAACAAACCAAGTGACCTCAGCTGCTCCTCTTATGGCTTCCCCTCTAGGCCCTTCATCATCTTTGTGGTTCTCCTTTGGACACTTCCTGATAGCTTTTTGTCTGTCTTATATTGTGGTGCCCAAAATTGCACACAGGACTTGAGGTGAGGCTGTGCCAGCGCAGGGTAGAGCGGGACAGTCACCTCCCTTGACCAGCTGGCAATGCTGTGCCTGATGCACCCTGAGACATGGTTGGCCCTCCTGGCTGCCGGGGCACACTGCTGGCTCCTGTTCAACCTGCCACTGACCAGGATCCCCGGACTGTGGGTGCTTTGAGAGCATACAGTGTTCCTGCATAAGCAGCTGCAATAGTTAATTACAGTGATTGTTTGAAAAACTTGCACCTCTTTCTAGTTTTAGATTCTAATTATTAGATCTATTTATGATTCTTGCTGTCAAAAATAGTTTAATCACAGGTTATTTTAATAACATTGCTTGTTTTAAAGTTAGGTACTGCTGTAGTTTCTCTGGCTTGCGACTTCTGAACAAGCTTTTGGCATGACTAGAAGAGAGCAGCAGCTTTCTGTTAGATAAGTTTTTTGAAGATTTACTCAAAATACTCCAAATTTTAAGAGTTTGCTTATGTTGCTTAGAAGCGGGGGTGGGATGGGTAGTTGCATATGGAAACAGTTTGACACATTTTCGTATATGTGTTTATGCTGGGATTCTTTCCAGTCTTTTATTTTTAGACTGATCCTTGCTGAGGTCTCTCTTCTTTAACTTTGAGTATTTGAATGTAGTGCTATCTGCATATATTAAACTGTTGCTTATTCTTTCTTATGCTGGATGGGGAGCTTGTTGTGACTTGAGGGGGTGTCAGCTGCTCACACATATCCGGTCTTCGCATTCCCTTAACTTTATTCTGCATTTTCACTTCTTGTTGCTTAAGAACTCAGAAGAAAAGTGGTATTGGTCTTTAATGGTGTGATTTTTCTTCCATTAGGGTCATATACTTGAATATATTTATTAAAGTATGTCTTCAGCAGGCAAGTAGAATATGGCATATCTTGTAGCTCATGCTGTCCATCATTGGTAATTGCACAGAGAATATGTGTCTGCAGAGCAGCTCTTGTGCTATCTTCTGTATACTCCCCGAAATACCTGTTGACCTTTCTCTTCATCTTACTGTTTTCTTATGTTTATCTCAAAATGTCACTTCCTGGAAGGAAAGCTTTGAGCTGATGATACAGTTGGTGCTAGAATTTTTCATCTCTATTGTGTCTCTGTGTATTTTCTTAGAGTGACGGAAGGAAAGCAGACTGTCATTCAAACCTCCTTAATGACACTAATTGGATCATAGTGCTGTAGAAATCAACAGCTTTTGTATGTTTATACAGTGGTTTCTGCAGAGTGAACAGATGCAAGTTGAGAACTTGTTTCCCACAAATGGCTGTTTCATGCACTTTGAATCTAGAAACAGATGAAGTTGGAGAGTGATGGAGCTTTTACTATTGCTGTTGTATGCAGCACCTGGGACTGAAAATTAAAAAGAAAGGTAAAAGCAAAATTTTCCTGGCACTTGCTCTTAACAGTGCAAAATGGTGAAGGTGCACAAAGCACATCACCAGTGACCTATTTCAGTGAGTCAGAGTCACTGTAACTACGCAAACATCATTAATCTTTCAGATAGGGGGATCTTATTTGGGGACATGCAAGTTAACCACAGGTTTTACCAAAAACATTTCTGTTTATCAATAAAGCACACTCATTCTAAAGCATCTTCAAATTAGACTAATGTGAATGTACCTTGAACGTCTTTCTATTAAGGTCTGAGATACATTGTTACAGTTGTTTTTTTTCAGTTCAGTGATGATTGATCCTTTGCAAAAAGCATTTCTGTATCTATTAACAAAACGTTAGTAAATTTCGTCAGAAAGTAAAGGCTGTCCCTTGCCTTCAAAAACTGAGTTTTGAAAATGAGAAATGTACTTCCAAAACACACTATTCCACACTGAAGTATTTTAATTCTTAGGTTTCAGTAATACCTGTGATTTCTCATTCTCTGTCAACCATCTTTTTGGTTCCTGTACAGTGTGCTGTTTCTTGGTGTGGACATGACCATGGGAGTGCTGTCTCGTTCTGGTGGCCTCATTCTCATTCTCTCTAGCTGCATCTTATACAGAGGCCTCTGGTAGCCTTGGGAAAGCTTTCCAAGGTTTCATATCTTTCAGGTGGTAGAAATTTTAATCTGCTTTTGTTGTGGAAAATTGAGCACATTACTGCCATGATAGGATGTGCGTAACTTCTGCAGGAATACAAGGAAGTTATTTTCCCATATAAGTGGATCATAGTAGAAGTAAAAGTTATCCTAAATAGTGTTACTTGTGTTTTGCCACTTTCAAAGTTTCTTTGCTCCTTGGTTGAGGGAGAGAGGCACTGATACTGTTCAACAATATTAATGAGCTTGGATTTGACAGTCAAATTGTGGAGCTCGTTTTTATTGTTTGGGAGAACTATAGATGTGACATGAGTCATATTGAGAAAAGTGGCTGTAGAACTTGGTTTTGAAAGCCTTTCACTCCGTGCATCTGTTAAAATGTTGCTTTGTATTTCTATCACTGAAAGTGATAATGCTGCTATAATTTATTTTAAATGCAAACCTAACAGCGCTTCAGAAAAATGTCAGGGCAAATAAAGTACTCTTTGTGTAACAATGCATTTTGCTGAGAGTATTTATGTTACAGGTTTTCACCCTGCATCTGTGCACATTGGCCTGTAAACTGAGAAGTTATTTTTTGAAATGACAAGTGATGTCAGACTTGTCAAATTGAGAATAAAATGTGTGCCTACAAAAAGGTTTCTGTTTGAGCTTTTGAGTCTGAGCTAAAAACTGGAGAAAAACAGTGTAGAAGTTTTAACTTGTATAATGGGTATTTGTGAGGTAGCAATTGGGGTGAGTGCACTGGGGATTTGAACTGTGAATTTCCGAATCTAAAAGGATTTATTGCATTTTCACTTAAAAATCAGCTCTCCTTAGGCACAGGACTGAAACAATCATAAACTCTGCACAAAATGGACCAGTCTGGTGGGATTGCTCTGGTGCTATTGTATCATAACTCTGCAATTTACTTATTAGTAGCTTCATTCCTTGAACTTTTATTATAGAGGTGATGCAGTGCTCTATTATAGGCATGACATGATCTTGATCTGTGAGGTTGATAAAAACAGTTCTGTTATACTTGGAAAGCTCAGTATGATCTGTCTGTATCCTCAAATATTTCAGCACGGCACCCCAGCAAGTTACTTAAAATTTGTTTGAATTTCTGGGAAACCTGAATTGTTTGTCATAGACTTTATAAATACATTTTAATAACCTTTCTAACAAAAATATACCAATTTAAGTACGTAGATACATTCCTGGTTTTGGTGTCAGTGTTTGGTTAACAGCTGTCATGTGTTCATTTTTCTTTTTTTTGGTAAACTTTGGATTGGTTTTTAATTGCAGTTGGACTGAATGATTGCTGTAGGTCCCTTAAACTGAACTCTTCTAATTCACACATACCAAGTTGTCATTGCTCCTTTTCATTGTTATGTTTTCAGGATACTGCAAAAAACGTGATACGGGTTGAGTGGCTTAATTCCTCCTAAAAGGAGTTAGATCAAGTTTGATATTTCTTACATGGCTTGCTGTCTGCCTTCTTTCCTTTTCATTATCCACGGTTTTCTCCTTAATGGTCTTTGAGGGAAAAAGTATTTTTGCCTGGGGAAGGAAACAAGGAAGGAGTGTGTTGGGTTTTTTTTACATTGCTTCTTTTAAATCCCTACAACTATTTTGGCTTTCATTAGTCAGTGAGCAACTCTATATTTTAAAGAAGCTTGAAAAGGTTGTGCTATATCGAGAGTCTGTTGTGTATCTTTCTGATGCCCTGAGGTATTTTAGGACTGTAATGGGCCATTTTTGTCTGTTGTTAGAATAACCTCTTATTTAATACAGGCTTTAAAACAGCACTCTTCAGTTTGTGTGTGAATCCTAAAACTTTTAACTGATCATTGAAGATTACCATGGAAAGCTGTGCTTAAACCCGAGATGATGTTGGTTTTGTTGACAGTGTATTTCAAAATCATGTTTTACTAAAAGCACTTATATTCCTTAATGGCTTTATAATGAATTCTGCTTTTAACTTGCGAGGTTTAAGGACTGTACTGACTGAAACAATGAGTTTTGAATTCAAGAGAAAACATGCTGTGATGGGGGTTGTTAATAAAAGGAGTGGCTGCAAGGTGGGGTTTTTTTTTTTTTTGTTTTTTTTTGTAGTGGTTACTTCAGATCTTGGCAAGTTGTGTGCAATCTATTTATTGTGCAGAAGGTGAGGAAGAGTCCTTCTGATTTTTATTTTAAGAAATGTGAACGATTGCTAGATGTGCCTCTGCATGCATCCTGTAGTTGAAGTACAGGATGTAGGGCTTTTCCCCTCTAAATTCTTGAACAGTGTTTTGCCATTTTCAGAGTTGGTTCTTTGCCCCTCAGTTGAGGGGTTCTGAAACATAATCTAGAGAACTCCTGATACATTTATCCGCAATAGGGTCACTGATGTGTGTGCTGTTCTTTTGGGGTTCATGGCAAAACCTAGTGTAGGATTGTGCACTGACATAACTCAGTTAACTTGCCTGAATCATTAGAATTACTAAGAGTAAAGCAACTTGGGATGTGGCTTCTGTTTTGAAGCTGCATTTGTTTATAAGCAATATGTTTTAGTAATGAGATGCTGATGAGCATTTGTGTCTCTAGAGAAGAAGAGGAACGTCTGAGAAATAAGATCCGAGCAGATCATGAAAAGGCTCTGGAAGAGGCTAAGGAGAAATTGAAGAAGTCACGTGATGAGATTCAAGCTGAGATTCAGACAGAAAAGAACAAAGTAGTGCAAGAATTGAAAAAGAAAGACAGCAAGCCACTGCCCCCTGTTCCTTTACCAAATCTGATAGGGATAAACAGTGGAGAACCAGCAGACCCGGATGTTCGAGAGAAGAGGAACAAGGTCAAAGAGGTAAAGATAATGATGATGTGGTCCTACCTGTTCTTGTATCTGATAGCAGTTTTTATATGGCTTTCAGTTGCTATGATTTGTATTAAAAGGAAAAGAAAAATGGGTTTATGGATCTTCTAGTTAACAGTAAACTGAAAGTGCACAACAGCTATTAATGAGCATCAGCATTATTGCATGTCTTTTCATGGTGTTGGGGTGTTATGTCACTGGATGACAACTGAAAAATTACTTTTAAGAATTTCTTCAACTTAGTGATATGGATTCAGAGTGGAACACATGGAACAGTAACAAGAGCATCTTTAAAACAGAGCATGACTTCATCAGTTTCCTTTCAAACATCAGGATATGTTACTGTGTCACAAGATATTTTTAAATGTTTTAAAAGGAAATTGAGAAGATCAGGGAAAAAACGCTGGTGCTAATGTTTGAAGATTACCACATTATCACATGCTTTTCAAAATAAGTTTAAAAAAATGGTAAGTTAAATAGATTGGATGTTTTACAGATAAATAAGGCAAACTAAGATGTTTGCTCAGGTTTTTTTTTCTGTGGCAGCTTATGCTATGGGAATTGCTGTTTCTGGTCTTACTGTCTCCACTCCTGTTTGGCTGTGAGATTCATTGCCCTCTTTTGCCCTGGCATTGCCAATTTCCTGTTACTATTACCAGGCATTTTTCTGAGTCTATATTTCTAACTAGTATGGCAAAGTCTTGTACAGCCTTTTTTTCCTTTCCTGCAATCTGATTAGTTTTAA
>NW_008669866.1:140576-168874 GCF_000695815.1 Acanthisitta chloris | reverse complement strand
CAGGAATGGTTCAGGTCAGAGGCAGACAAGCACAGGCTCTGTTATTACAGAATACCCAGGACCACAGCACTTAGTATTTACATCATCTAAATCTTCTTTTAAATTGTAATGTGAGTTTAGTTAGCTCATAAAACCAAACAGAAATCAGTCATACACCTGTCCGTGTCATAGGACGTAGTTGTAGCTGGAATGTGTGCCGTGCTGTGGGTAGGTCACTCCAGCTGGAATTTTACTCTGAATATTAATAAGGATTAGATGGAATCCACTTTTATCAAGTAATGAACAACTGTTTATGATACATGAGTGATACAGCATGGAGCTGTGTACAGGTGGAGCTGTGTCACTGTTTGAATCGCTGAAGTAGCAAATCCTTCCTGGAAGATGTGCCTCTTAGTGATTACTGAAGAAGTATTTTTGACTGGGGGAGTTGTGTATGGAATATGGGACCCCCTTGAGCCTGCCAGGTTAGGGCTGTTTCCCAAAGGACAGCAGTGAATTGTGAATTTGAGAAGGCTCTACTACTTTTCAAACTGATGTCTTCAAACATTTTCTGTGAGAATATACAGAGCATCTTGCTTTTCAAAATGTCTCTGTAGGGTGACGGTGAACAGTGAATGGTATGGTCATGTGATTGTCAACGCTTCATAATTTTTACTACAGATTACTGTAGTTAAATACCTGTAAGTTTGCCACTGATGGATTTAATGGATAGTGTAAAATTGAGTTTACGAAGTAATGTGAAATTACTGAGCACAGCTAACGGTGTACAACTAGCTGGAAGAAGTGATAAACCAAAGTTCTTATAGATCAAGCCTGGAATTGGAGGGAGGATTGAAAATTGGTATTTGCATTTCTGAGGTTATTTGGTCAGAATGTAGGCTGAGAGGTGATGATAAGCTATAGGTTAATACAGAATGGCAATTTTCTTGATGTCATGAATAAGTAGTAAAATTTGGATAATTCTTGCTGATCTAAACCTGAAGGTATAGCAATTTTTAAGGAATCTAGGGTAGTTTGTGAGTAAGGATCACTAGGTAATAGTTCTGGTGATCCTCAGCTGTAGTTACCACACATGTGCTGTAAAAGCCTTAGTCCTTTTTTTGGTGATCAGCCTATATGTGAGTCACGCTGACAATCTGTTTTTCTATTGCATAACTTGTTGATGACTACTACTGTAGTTTCTGAAGTGTAGCTTTTCATAGCCAGACCAAAGGTTTTTGTGGGACTGTGTATTAGGTGGGTAAGTCCTTCAGTTAGAATAATAATACCTTTGTACTGAACAGCTTTCAGTTGTGTGACCACTGTGCTTAAACAGTCCAGGATCTCACTACCATGATGGACATTTTGTCTTTGTTGTGTGAATTGCTTTCATTGAGTCAGTCTTGTTAGTACTGTAGCTGCCAGCTGATCTCCAGAATTGTAATTTTTTTTCATCCAGAGCACCAGATTATCTCTTCTACAGCTAGATGTGTGAAGGCACAGAATACAGGGGTGGAAGGTGTCTGCTAGGGAGAATGGACAAATGATAATCATTGTTGGTGCATTGTCATTTTTGTTTGGTCTTTGTGTCCTCTGCGCACGTTATGAATATAACGTGGCAGAGATAAAACTTATATCGACAAGTGTCAGATGAATAGTGCTTTGCCTGAAACCTGTTTTTGACAGCATCAGATGTCTCACAGAATGCTGCAGTGACTCCAGATATGCAAAGTATGTTTTGAAATATTCTATGTTCACCACTGAGTTCCTCTCTCACTGTTTTATGTAACCACTATACACTAATGCAAATTGTCTTTGCAGATGAGATAGACACTTAGCAAATAAAAGAACAGGTTCCAGGAGTCAGTATTGCTATGTAGGTCTCTAACTAGCATATATTGCGTTTGTGACATGCAGGACGTTATGGTTGCCTGGATTGAGGCCTGAAAAATAGCACAGGGAAGCTCCTAACTCTTTGAAGGCTGCATATCTGGCTTCAGAGTTCCAGGTAGTCCCTAGAAGGCATTTGGCCTATTCCTTGGTTTACTTTGAAGTGTCCTGATGCATATGTGAGGAACTTCACTCTCAGAGAACAGCTTTAGACTGTTTAAATTCACAAAATGAATGATGTTATACAACCTATATCACCTGCTATCAAATGGTGAAAAACTGTGTAGAATTGGGCTGAATGATGGGGACAATTTGTAACATGCACACAGGTCTTTACAGTTGAGAGAAAGGCTAGAAAACTTTCAAATGAGGATCTACTTTCTCTTATTTTTACAGAAAACTTATTGCCAGCTTTTCTTCCCAAATAGCAACTTGATGAAGTTTGTTTTTTTAACAGATCTTTGTATAAATAGTGACTTGGCAGTACTTAAATATTTTAAGAAGGCATATTTTAATTTTAGAAAAAGTGCATATAAAAGTAAAAAGAATTTGTGTAATGCTCTTAAAAAATCTTTGTAAAACATTTGAAAGCTTTACATAATAGGAATGTTTGCCGAGTACAGAGTGGGAGGCTTGTTAAGGTTGTGGAATAAACTCTCAGTTGTAACTAATTCACAGAGTTGTGTAATCTCTGTATATTCTTTTAACAAGCTATTAATTCACTTCAATAAGGACCATTTATGAGTTGGCTGATTATTTTAGATGCACAGTGATAACTCTGAGAAGTAAAGGTTTTCTGCC
This sequence comes from Acanthisitta chloris, assembly GCF_000695815.1. Taxonomy (NCBI): domain Eukaryota; kingdom Metazoa; phylum Chordata; class Aves; order Passeriformes; family Acanthisittidae; genus Acanthisitta; species Acanthisitta chloris. The sequence goes on along the minus strand of NW_008669866.1, from coordinate 166,204 downwards.
TGCTTAGCAGTGCTTTGTAGCACTTCTCTAGTATAGTGGCTTGCTGTTCTGGCTTTTAAAAATGCTATTTTTGTGTTTAATTAACTGATATTTTAAAACCAAATACATCTGAAAATTATTCTTGCTGCTACACTTTAGCTTTGTATTAGTATCTTAGTGGGGTTTTTATACTATGTAAAAGATGAGGAAAATAGGAGATGTAACTTGTGTTATTTTTAAAAAAGATTTTAAGATATGTCTCTTTATTCTGTTTAATGCAAAGAAATTAAGAACAAAACTCAACTTTTGGAAGTCATTGGCTTCCTTTCCAAGTTAAATTAGGTATAAATTGCTTGAGCATTTGGAATTTTTTGCACTTAATTTCCATTATTATGGGCTGTGAGAAACCTCATGAAGTTTGACAAGGGGAAAGTGCAAAGTCCTGCACCCAGAGAGGAACAACCCCATGCACCAGTATATGCTGGGGGCTACCCAACTGGGAGGCAGCTTGACAGAAAAGAATTTGATGGACACCAAGGTGGACATGAGCCAGCAGTGTACCCTTGTAGCAAAGAAGGTTAATTGTATCCTGGATTGCATTAGACATAGTATTGCCAGGAGACTGAGGGAGGTGATCCTTCCCCTCTGCTCAGCACTGGTGAGGCCACACCTGGATTCCTTTGTCCAGTTTTGGGCTCCTCAGTATGAGGGAGACATGAGCCTACTGGAGAAAGTCCAGTGAAGGACCACAGAGGTGGTTAAGGGGCTGGTGCATCTCTCATCTGAGCAAAGACAGCCAAATGGGACTGTTGGTCCTGGGCAAGAGGGGGAGTCTTACCAGTGTGTAAAATACCAGAAGGGAGGGTGCAAGGAGGACAGAGCCAGGCTCTTTTCAGTGGTTCCCAGTGGGAGGCACAAAGGCAACAGGTGTAAGCTGAAACATGAGACTCCATCTGAACATTGGAAAACATTGTTTATTGTGATGGTGACCAAGCACTGGAGCGCATTGTCCATAGAGGCTGTGGAGTCCCCATCCTTGGAATTATTCATAAGATCACTGGAAATGGACCTAGGCATCCTGTTCCAGATTACTGTGCTTGATCAGGGAGGTTGGACCACATACCCTGCAGAGGTCCCTTCCAACTTCAGCCATTCTGTGATAGGATGATACTTGTTGACTGAGCCTATCAACTTCTCCAGAATGTTACACGAGTGCATGTAGTAAAGTTAAGAGTGCAATAATAATGGTCTAGGTTTCAAGGATAGACTGGAAAATCTGAGTTCTCTGGAGCTTTTGTTCTACTACTTGTTCTGTATTTGTTGGGATATGCAGTCACGTAATTAGGCAGTGGTAATTGTAAATATACTTTTTTTAATTCAGCATAAAGGTGTGGTGTTCACACAGATAAACTAGAGTTTTAAAACCACTAAAGTTGCTGGCTGTAGCATACTTGCTTGTGTTTAAAAGCTGTTATGCTCAATGAGATAGGATAGCAAGGCAATATTCTATTACTTCCTGATAAGCTGTTTTCAACACAGCAAAATGTTTGTTCTGTTGCTGTTTTTCACAGCTTTCTGGTGAAATTAAAAAGTGGAGAAAGACGTTTAAACAAAAGTTGTTGTGAAGTGAGCATCCAGGAAGCATAGGTGCCACAGTTAAGGATCATAGAATAATTTGTGTTGGAAGAGATGTTTGAAGGTCTTCTAATCCAGCCTGAAGATCACTTGCTACATCCTGACACCTTCAGAACGAGTTCCCCTTAAGTTTGGATTCTTTGTGCAATTGAGGAACAAGGTCCTGTCTGGGCAGCTGGGGGTGTTCTCACTTGAGTTCTTTTGCAAGGGAACTTCTTTCAGCAAAACCTGCTGATTATTCTCTTTTAATATGAGAGTTGTAATATATTGCCTCTTAGAAGGGAAGGTAGAAAGTTAATTTATTTAATATTAGTGGGGGCAGTTTTGGAAGTAGTTCTAGAAATGTGCCAAGAAGAAAAATGATTAAAACGTTTTTGATCATGGTCTCTGGATGGTGCTCAGGAGGCTGCTAATAGTGTTGAGAAATAATTGGCTGTTTTATGAGTGGCAAAACTAATGGTTTCCTATGGATTTTTGACCTACATCCCCTTATACCACCCTTTGCTCATCATGCACATGTTGCTGTGAATGCCCTCTTATCTTCCTGTTTGTATGAATTGCAGTGTGTTCTGTGCCTGCTTTAGAGCTACCTGTGTAATAAATGCTGCTGCTCTGAATGAATAAAAAGTTGGATTATAGCTGCCTTTCAGTCAGGGTACTAATTTGTGTCTGTCTACCTTATCGAGCCAGAGATATTTTTTCCTTCCATTCCCCCTCCTCTCCAACACACAAATAGAGTATCTGATTCCTCCAACTCTTTAAAATCAATGAAATTAGAGAATGATTTCAAAGGCTATTGCAAATGTCTGTATGTGGCAAATGACAGATATGCAGCCAACCGGGTTGCATAAGCCTTATTCTTTCAAGAAATCAGGTTAAAAATAGTAAGTGTCCTTTTGCCTGAGTTCTGGTTTGTGTGCTTACTAAGAAAAGCGCCATGTAGAAGAAAGAAATACTTCATTATCTAGAGATCTTTTCATGCTGAATCACTCTTCTTTTCATAGTTACTATTCATACTGCTTTCACTGTTCATCTCATGTATTTTTTTTAGTTGCAGTGTTTCTGATCAAGCCAAATAGACTGCCTTCTGTGACTGGGGGACCTTTCTCAGCATCTAAAACCAACTTAGAACAATTTCATTGTTGCTGAAACTTTATGCTGTTTGTTTTCTTGATCAAACTGTCTTGGACTTCTAGTTAGTTAAGACATCAGTTTTTAATAATCCATGTCTGTTGCGTTAGGGGCTTTGCATTGTGTTTTGTAGCTCACTGCTACTGACTTAGAGACCAGTGAAACTGCAGTAAGTATTATGACCCATCTTTTTCAGTATTAAAGATAACACACTCTGCAGTGTGTGTTAGTATAAAATGCATATACACACACATAGTGTGTGTGCATATAAAAATGTGTTTCTGTCTATACATATGCATATACACGCACTGTTTCTTAAGTGGTTTTGTCTGCACATTATTTGGATTCTCTATGTTCAGGATTCTCCAATGTCATTAGACATGTGAACAGGTAAGTTGGCTCTCAGTCCGTTTCACTGCACTTCTTAAAAGCTTACCTTATTTTTACTGAATTAGTAAAATCTGTATAAAGTAAGAATAAACTTTTTGATGGAGCCTGTTCATAAACTAATTTTCCATTGATAAATTAGAATGAATATTGTCCAGTTAGTGCTTTGGCTAGTACAGGCATGTTAGGTGTGGCCCTGCACAAAGTTGTGTCCCATCTTGTTGGAATGATTGCGTAAAGAACTTATTTCACATTTGTAGATCATTCATTTATGCCTATGAGAAACTTGGTACCTTGGTGTATTTATTTTGCTGGAACAGAAGAAAGAAAACAAAGCTCCTAGTGTGGAGCTTTATGCACAATATTTCAGCTGTACACCCTGGATAAGTTGCTTTGGTTGGTAACTTAAAATGTGCTACTCATGAAGCATGCAAGTCTTTGTTTGAGGGTATTTTAAAAATGAATCAATTTATTCAAGTTGTAGCAATTATAGAATTCTCCAGTGCTTGTGCATTATTGGAAGCATGTTAAAAATTCAAGAAGGTCTTCAATATTAAAGATATCTTTTTTCTAGACCATTGTGAGAAGAACATGTCTTTCAACAACGAATTAGCACATTTGCAGTATTTAAAATTCATAAATGCAAAATAAAATCAAAGAAATAAGGAAATATTTCACTTCCCTGATGTAATCAGCCAAACAAAAATGAGCAAAACCCCAGGTAAATTACTTACCTTCAGAACTGGGTAAATCAAAAGGCTTCATGAAATCTGATTGATCTTGATGCTGTGTATTGTTTTTTTTTAATTTTGTATTTTATGTGCCATTTATTCCTGTACTATGGAAATGCTGGTAGCAAAAATCATGAATTATGGCTAGATGGAAGAGAGCTCTATTTTAAATTACACAAGATCTGTTATACAAGTGACAAGATGTGTGTTTTGTAGCTATGGAGACTTTGATTGAAAAAACAGAGCATCCTGTTATACTTTTGTTAGTCATCTTTACATAATTTCTCCTGTAGTCCCCTCTTTGTTTCCTGGGGCAGCTACACAGAATATAGGCCAGTGTGTTCTAAACATAGTTTTCCTGATGGTGTTACCTCTCAATTATTGATATTAATGATGTCATTGACACAGAATGTGAGCTACTTGTAGTTGATGAGTAACCTCTCACGGTGCATTCTGTTACGATGTAGACCATCTGCATACAATACTGAAATACCTGAAAGTTGAAACAGTTCATTCTAATTAGTTTGCTCTCAGATTTGGATTCCTGATTTGGATTCCTGATTTGGATTCCTGCTTTGCATTGCTGGCATCTATTCTTACTTTCTGCTTTGTTATCAGAGGGCTAGTGGCTAACAAGGCATCAATTTTTTGAAAGGGATTCAAGGGGAGATCAAAGAAGTGCAGAACCCTGTGCATGCTGAATGAGCTGCAGATTAACAGAAACTAAAATAGGGAATAGAATTGCTGAGCACATAGATATGTAAGATTTCCCACTATATTTTTATTTATGTGATGATGCACAAAGCTATAGAAGATCCCTGAAAGAGTCGACAAATGTGAACAAGGGAGATATGGTTAGATACATAATTTTTCAAGAAATGTTTGGCAAGGTTCATTGCTAATAGGTGTTGAACTAAGCAGCCATGGGATGGAGGATAGTTTCTCTGCCTGAAGAAATTGGTTAGAAGGCAGGAAATGAAGAGTACAGATAAATGATGCTGGAGGCCACAGAGGACATGTGCTGAGGATCCATGCTTTAAGTTATACAAATAAATACTTTAGAGTTTGAAAATGCATGAATAGTGGTGGGGTAACTTTGCTGCCAACATGAAGAATTGCAGAAAAACCTTATGGTACTGAGTGTTTATCCCTCCTTTTGTTTCTCAGCTAAATGTAAATTGATGCATATTTGGGTTAGAGAGAGAGAAATTCCAAATTCATGCTCAGTATGAAAAGGTATAACTTATTACCCCTTGAAAACAGAACCCTGTGTTTATTATAGTTCCTTGAAATGTCACTGTAGTGCTTAATAGCAGACAATGGGAAGATATTCAGTATTTCAGAAAAGGAGAGCAGAACAGGCAAGGTTCTTGTGGTAGCCTGTGAAGCTAAGGTGCCTCTGCATCTTGCATGTTTCATGTAGTTCTAGTTTCTCAGCTTCAAAAAAGATACAGCAAAACTGGCAGAGGTGTTAGGGATGAGGTGATGGAGATGATTAGGCTGATGCCTGGGAAGACCACACTGGAAGAAAGGAACTTCTTCCTGCTGGTTGATGTGCTCTTGTGGTTGCTTACAAAGATGATCTGAGAGGTTCCAGTTTTCTAAACACTGCAGGACCGGTCAATCCTGTGAATACCAGTTTCTTTTGAAACCATGAGGATGGGCAAGACGAAAAATACAGGTTCATCAGCTTGGATAAAAAGTATTTGGCTTTCTTGTACAAATTTTAGCCATCAACTCACTGATATAAGGTCTCCAAATTTACATTCTTTACGTCTACTGTTTCAGTTGTCACCAGTCTGAAGTATTTTCCTCTTAATTGCATCAGACATCTAAGGTTTCAAGTGTTTAATGCCAGCAAAAAAAGCTTCCCATTTTGCATATGTTTGATAAACAGCTTTGTTTTAGTAATGGATTTGTTACCAGATTCAACAGTAAAAGAAATACCAGCATTCTGTGTGTGTTAGGGATGTGTTTCAAACAGACTTTTTCAGTGACAGTGTTCAGAAAAGGATGACAGAGGCATGAACTGATGCCTGAAATAATTTCTCTTTAGATTGAACTCCCGGAAGAATAAAAAAATCTGTGAGTTTTCTAAGTTTCATCAAAAATCTGAGTATACAAGGAAAAGATCGTTCTTTAAATTAACCTCCAAAAAGTATTCTCTGTAGACAGTAAGAAAATGGTTATTAACTTTTAATCTGCCAATTGAGCAATAATTTTGTCTGGGAAGTCCTTGGTCAATTTTAAAACAGAATTTGAAGGTAGTTTGTATAAATCTCTTTAAATTGTACCCCTAACCTGTTTGCTGTCTGTGATACACACATTTCCGATGGAATGACAAGAACCAGTAAATGCTGCAATTTGTGAGTAAATTGTTTCTTTGGCTTGTTTCTCAGGCCTCTTACTTTCTGTTGGCTAGTTGTCTGCCCTTTTTTGGGGACTGGAAAGGGGCTTTTGAACTAATCCATACTTTGAATTAATGTTTCTAACATGCTGCTGTAGTGATAGAACTTCCTTACAATTCTGTTTCCAATCACTGGAACCTCCTTTTACTGCTGCAATTACAATTTTGTTAAAAGACATCATTACTACTCTGTGTTTATAAAAACCTAATTTCCCAGTGATTGTAGAGGATCAGATCCCATCAACATGTTCTGAAGTCAGTAAAATCAACTAGATAATGGTGTACCTCAAAGGCATTTTCATTCGATATGTCCTGGTGGTTCTTACTCTGCCTCTCTTGAAGCAGAGTCCATATTATCTTTTTGTAGAATTCTCAAGTTGTATGTGCAACAGTGTCTTGCTGGTTGTTGTTTCTGGTGTATCCCATAATAAACATTTTCAAGATTAGTATGCAATGGGACCTATCCCCTGTGAATGATTTTGTCTTCAAAAGCAAAATCTGGCATTAATAGAGTTCATAAAAAGTCCATTGCTAAAACCACTTGTTCTCTGGTGGAGGATTAGAAGATCTTTATATGATATGCCATCAAGCTCCAAGCACTTACTGTGACAAACTGCTCTCAGGTATGGAAATTCCAACTATGGAAATAAGTGACTTGCCATTTTCACAATTATTGATATGTGCTTGGCATTTTTATTCTACAGATCTCAGGGTGCCTCTCATGAGTTCTTTAAGGGTTGGGCATGTTTTTTTGTAAATAGTGTAACCTTCTTTCTGTTATCCATAGTGCTGATGTTCCAGTCAGCTGCTGAGACTTTCCTCTCAAAGACAATGTTTTGTTTCAAGAAAAGCCTGCTTTGCAGCTATTCTTCAGCATTTCCAACTTTCACTATGCAGATGCTGTCTAGCATAACTATAGAGATAATTCTATTTTTCTGATGAGGAGTTCATGTTGTTTGTACTTCCTGAGCTGAAGTGCTATCCTCTGTTAAACTTTTAGCTGGCAGAGACATCCATCTTCTCATGTCGCTCAAAAGTTTTTGTGTGCACAACTGCTCCCAATTGCATAGATGTTACATCTATAGTATAACATGCTACCTCTTCTGGCAGGAACAGAAATCTCCATGTTATTTTAAGATCTCTTGGCATATCATCCTTAGAAAACTTAATACTGTATACAAGAGCTGTGGAGTTTCTCACTTGCACGTAATGCGCAGTTATCTGCTAACATGAGATCATGAAGTCTGTTTGCTTTGCAGTAGAGGAAAGCAGTGAGCTGTGTGCCGGAGTAATGTTCAGTGTTCATCTGGAAAAAATGGGTTGACTGCTTGGTGTAAGTCAAAGGATTCTTGAGGACTTAATAATACCATATTCTTAGTACACTGATTGGGGGAGGCAGAGGGGACAGGACAGATTTGTTTGTGGTTATCAAAGTGGCTAGTCTCCTCAAAGTAGGTTTTCCTATTTCAGAGCCCAGGATGATGCAGTCAGCTGTGTCTTAGTCTCTAGTGTTCAACAGAGTTTCAGGTCTCAGTAGAGTATTCTTAAGTTACTTCTGCATTAATTCATTTATCTAGTGAATTTACTCCTTTGTAGTTTCTATCTTAGCAAAATTTTATATTTGGATGAATTATGGGTGTAGAAACATCTTACATTATGATGTATTCTGTTTTAGCCCTTTGTAATTTCCATACTTTTTTTTGGGTTTCTTCATAACTTAATATTCTGTAGCAAAATCTATATCTTCCTTCCAGAAACAGCAGATCAAGACAGTGAAATGCTGCAATTCTGCTGTGAGGAAACAAGCTGATCTTCTCTTGGACTTAGCAGGTTTTGATCTATACTGGTATTTGCCTACACTTTGAGATTTTTACAGAGCTAAAATGTCAATGGTTATGTGATTCTCCTTAATGAAATATTTGTTTGAGGCATCCAAAGATCTCAGAAACCCAGTTTCCCTTATGTGCAAGTCACTTGGTTAGATCTTTCACGTCATAGTCACCTTGTTTAGTCATCCATCTGTTTTCAAACACATATGATGCTCACTGATCAGTCAGTGTTTAGTTTCATCCTCTAGTGCTTTCTAAACCTATAGTCTGCGTTTTCCCAAGTAGAGTTTTTAGGACTTAAAGGTGGTCTGGCAAGCTGTGAGTTAGAGCAGGAACCTTCACACAGCCTTGACTGTCCCATTCCAATTGGAGTAAGACTTGAATCTACCCTAACTGAATGAAGCCTTAAGTATGCCAGTCTGATCTCATAACTAATCCTGCTTTGAGCGGGAGGTTGAACTGGAAAGACTTCCTGAGGTCCCTTCCCACCTGAATGATGCTGTGAGTCTTGATTTTATGATATTAAGCCAATGAACAATTTTATATAGAAATTTGTAAGTTGGTTCTGGATAATTTGAGAGAGATCTCTGAGAGGAACTTCTGTACTTACTGCCTGTGACTAGGCTTTTACTGTGTTTTTCATGCTGCAGTTTACTTACCTGTCAAGAGAGGATCACTTTGCCTGAGTCATCTTGAGGTTCTAATAGCAATGAATTGGTCAGTTTGATAAGTGCTTTGTAAACATTGAGGAATTTGTGAATTATAATGAAAGGGCTTTTCTCTCCTCTTTTGCATCCACTTTTTCTTACACTGATGTTCCTGACACTGCAAGAAATGATACAGTGTATTACTGACTAATCAGGTGTCAAAATCTTTTAGTGCAAATAGCAAAAGCAACATGTGAGCTGACTGTGAATGACAAATGGTAGGAGTAGTACCTCTAGCATCTTGAGAGGGAGAGCTGTGCCTGGGTTGATGCCAGTTTGACACAGGAGTGCTTCCCAGGTTCTGGGCTTGTGCATATAGCTTTGCTGTAGTTCAGATTTACTGTCTAGGCATGACATGGGAAATATGAATGGGTTTTACATTCATAGGAATTATGACTGTGTAGTTTGGGCAGGGGTCTCCTGATGGTTGTAGGGAGACAGGGACTTTGTTTCCCATGTCTCAGCAGTCATTTAGATGCAGTGTGAAAGATTTGGGATTACTGGATGATAACTTCCGCTAAATCTGGAACTCGGAGAGAGGAGACACCTGTGAGGTAGTGCTGGTAAGATAACTGTCTGCACCTCATTTTTTAGCCACTGTCTGCTTGTTCCCTACTATTTTGTGTGGGTATAGTGACTCTGATGAAAATAAGAAAACTACAGTCATGTAAATCATAGTGAAAACTTTACTTGTCCTGCCTCACTTTCTAAAACAGTTAGTACTGGTCTATTTGTCGCATTCACATAGTTTCTCCTCTTAGAGAGCATTTATCAAACTTGTGGAGATTGTGATTTTAAGTACTATACAATTTCTTGGGGATTTTATTTATATTAGCAATATCTAAATATCATTTATAAAATGTGTTATGAAAATAAAATATATATGGTGTTGTGATTGCAGCCACATGGCTATTGTTCTAGGTTTTTTTCCTTACTGTTCTTGTGCCTGGGGAAGTATCTTTTGAAATCTAATTTCTTTCTGTTATTTGCTTTCACCTAATATTATTTTTATTTTTAAACTGCATTCAATTTGCAATTTGGTGGCTGCTGAATTTCTGCTGTACACCAACAAGCAAGGTGTTTGGAGGGCTTTAGCAAGTCCACAAAATCACTGCTTAGTGGCTGATGTGCATAACTAGTACTTGTGGGTCAACAAGACCTTTTGGGTTTTTAGTTGTAGTTTTCTTACTAGGTGGTGGAAACATCTATTAAAGAGTTGAAAATGTTTTGTGTAGCAAATATTAATAATATTATACTGCTTTGTTTGTTGTGCTTTCTAAAGAGTAAAGATTTTGGCATTTCTTTTGGTAGAGACTGTATGACATATTTTTGTCAAGCAGGTGTTGTGAATAAGAAATTTATTATGCCTTTTGCAAAATTATTTAGTCATACTTGGATGCACCAGTGTAAATAAATCCCTTTTTATGATTCAGATTTTGGTAGGTATCTTTTTCTTTTAGTTAGAATCTTAAGACATTAGCCAGTGTTTTATAGCAATTCCTTATGCCTAAATACATTCCTTATGCTTAAATTCTTAAATGTCTGTGCATATATTAAAGGAAAAGAATGAACAGGAAAATGACCTAATGCAGAGCATTAGGCTCTATAGTTTAAGTCAAATAGACTTGAAGTTGTTTCCAAATTTATTCATGCTGTATAATCTGATTGCTGTAACAGGTAGAAACAGTGGCAAAGTAATTAATTAGTATGCTGGGATGCCTGTGAAAGATGAAGTATCAAACAAGGAGTAAAATATTGTATCCATAAAAAGTAGTTTCATCATGTAATCAAATCCTCTTTTTTCCACTTCTTAGATGATGAAGCATGCCTGGGACAATTATAGGAAATATGGATGGGGACATAATGAGCTCAAACCAATTGCCCGGAAAGGACATTCCACCAACATATTTGGTAGGATATATTTTCTGGTTTGTTTGTAATGTTTTTTTTGGTGGGGTTTTTTTCATTTTAAATATTTCTATACTTGTGTCCTCTTTGAAAGTCTACTTAAACTTTCTAGCAAACTCTGTTTCAATATAAATCTTTTGAAGTGTGAATGAAGAAGGAGGTGATTCTCCTCTACTCTGCACTCATGAAATCCCACCTGGAATGCTGTGTGCAGTTCTGGTGCCCTCAACTGTTGGAGCCAGTCCCAGATGAGGGCCGTGAAAGAGATGAAGTGGGAGCATCTCCCCTATGAAGACAGGCTGAGGAAGTTGACGCTGTTCAGCCTGGAGAAGAAGGTTGTGTGGAGACCTCATGTGTCCAGTATCTGAAGGGGCCTACAGGGAAGCTGGAGAGGGACTCTGTTAGAAACTACAGTGACAGGACAAGGGGTAATGGGTGCAACTTGAAAGAGGGAAAGTTTAGATTAGATATTGGGGAAAAGTTTTTTACTATGAGGGTGGTGAGACACTGGAACAAGTTTTCCAGGGAGGTGGTGGATGCCCCAACCCTGGAAACAGTCAAGATAAGGTTGGACGGATGAGGCTCTGAGCAACCTGATGTAGTGGAAGGTGTCCCTGCCCCTTGCAGGGGGATAGGACTAGGTGATCTCTAAGGTCCATTCCAGCCCCTTAACATGCTATGAGTCTATTAAAATACAGAAGTATGAGGGTGTGGGCAAGTTTTGAAGAAATTAAAGGGATGAAGTGAGAATATTTGAACAATGGGATGTGAATATAAATGTTCCAAATGGTATTTAGAATAGTATGAAACATGAGGAAGGTAAAGATCAAGAAATTGTATAGGCTTGTGCTGCATACGTGTGATCAGACTAGACAGCTTTTTTTCCTTAAAATATCAGTGATCTGATAGTAGTACTATCAGAAGTACTGCTTTTTTTTTGGTGTAAATGCACTGAAACAGAGTAGGTACAATAGTGATTGGAAAATTACAAGCATTTTATTGGTACTCCAGCCAGCAAAGAATCCCATTTTTTACCCCAGATCTGTAGGATTGATGGTTCAAAAAAAACATGGTTACATGGTTGTAGCTGTTGAGGACTGAGCCCTGGAGGTCCCTTAAGTTTGTCCTCTGGTGTATCAAAACACATAACCGTGATGTTAGTAATTAAGGTTAAGCCTGGATTGGTCCAGAATGCACAGCACCTAAGATGACAGAGTTATGAGGTTTGTGCATTTATTCTGAAACGCACACAGGAGAGCTGCTTCAAGATTACGTAGGGTTTTCTGAAGTATTTTCAGGGTTTCGTACTGTGTTCATGCACTCTTGTATCTGAGGATGGTGCAAATTTATCATCTTTTTTACACCAAGAATGGGTGTGAATATACTGTGTGTATCTTAAGTATGTTAGTATTGGTTATAACATTTTGCTTGAAATCAAGATTTTTTTTGCTTTTATTTTAAGGCAATTGGTTAATGACTTTGTGTGAGGTTGGTTCTCATTTTAACTGAAATTTGCGTTATTTATGTTGCTTTAAACCTTGAATTTATTTCTTGTGAATGATAGAAATATGGTTCAGGATTCTGTAATTGTCTTCATTTTCTGTACTTAGTGCCTGAACCTAGAATAAAATGTTTTGACTTAAATCAAAATTTGGTTTTAAGGCAATTGGTTAATGACTTTGTGTGAGGTTGGTTCTCATTTTAACTGAAATTTGCGTTATTTATGTTGCTTTAAACCTTGAATTTATTTCTTGTGAATGATAGAAATATGGTTCAGGATTCTGTAATTGTCTTCATTTTCTGTACTTAGTGCCTGAACCTAGAATAAAATGTTTTGACTTAAATCAAAATTTGGTTAGCCTTTTTTATTTGTAGGGTTTTTTTTGGAAAAAGTAAAGTCCCAGAAGAGCCCTATTCCAAATGAACAGTCAAAGGACATGTTTCAAAAGTATTGTGGCACTTAAAGGGGTTTTTCTTTCTTCTGCTCTGTCTCTTCCCCCAATCTCCTTTAATTTTATCTTGAAACCATTCTTATATCTTACCAAATATGTTATTTTCTTTATATCTGAACAGTTTTTCATCAAATTTCTTTGCATGATGAGCTTTAACCTTAAATAAGTGCTGGCTGCAAGGAAGGGAGGAGAATTTAACTTGGCACACTGCTTCTTTGCCTTGCTCCCATAAATGGAAGCCTCTGAGTTAATTTTTCTGTGCTACTTAAAATCACTCCAAGCAAATAAAACAAACCAAAAAATATGCACCTCTTTCCTCCTTGGGAGACTATTTAAATTCATAGGAGAATAATTTCAGCTGCAGTACTAGCCCAGTCTGCAGGAAGGACCGTTCACCTTTACTGCAAGTGCCTTTAGAGCCTGGCATCGGCCTCTTCTGGTCTTGTGCTGGAACCTGTTTTTTTGCAGTTCAGTACGATGTGAAAGCTGATATTGTTCTGATATTATTTTACTACTTTATATTCCCTTATAAAGAAAATGACTGAGTAAGGAGGATTTGTCTAAGGGAAGGAAGATGAACCAAGTTAGCATGCACAGGAGGAAAAAACATCTGGACTGGGTGGCGACTTTGATGAGTGAGATAGAGAAGGCTAAGATGCAGTCAGTACTGAGCATAGTGCAAGGACAGAGTATGAGGCTGAAGGGAAGACTGGAGAAACAGGCTTCTGCCATGGTAAACAAAGGGACATTTCTTAGATTCCAGAAGAATTTTGGGTAGTATTCTTAAATATTTTCTCTTTGCTACCTTGTACATTGGCACTGCTTTAGTTTCTACTAGAAAAATCACTTCTGAAGCTTACAGTGATTTACTTTTGTGTTATGACTGATTCCTGACTTTCCTTTATAAGTTTTCCAGCAGATGAACATGGTCTGACAGTGAAAAGTCTTTAATGTTCACCTGTATGATCATGTAGTCTTCACTGTTGCATTTACATGCAATTCTGTTGCCATGTATAATTTTAGATTAGCCTTGCTTTGTACCTGAGTCTCTCTGAAGTATTTTTGCTTCATATGGCAGGAAAATGTTTTTTCTGATGTTTGTTTTTAATGTGGTTGACACAATATTTTGAAGCAGTTATGAATTATAATTTCACTATAGTCTTTTATTTCCATTCCTCCTCTGCTTACTTCTAACATGTCTCCTAATGAACCTGGACAGCCTGCTTTTTTCTCCTTGGAATGTTTATTCTTTGGAATGCTTACTTTTTAAAGTTTTGTCATTGTTTTGTGAAAGAAATTGCAGGCTTTGTCCACAGTAAAGTTTCTGCTCCTCTTGTATCAGCTATCTCTAGCCGCTGATTACCTACATGAGTGTCCTTTAAAAGTCCAGATGTTATTTTGTGCCATTAACTTTTAGCCAAATCATGTTGTGATTGCTCTGTTCAAGGCTATTTCATATGAAAAACTATGCTGGAATACATAGTCCTCAGTATATATGAAGTCTAAAATAGAATGAGCTATTGTTTATTTGGTGGGTAGTTGATGGTGTGGAGGTGTGTGTGTAAATTAGTCTTTGTTTCAAGGACGGTCTAAGCTGTATTGTCATTCCTAGTTCTTTACTAATCTCGATTATCCCTAATGACACCATTCCCAGTGCTATTTGCCTTTATAGAAGGATTACATAATTCTTTTTGAAATCTCATGCTAGTTTTAATAAAGAGCTGCTCAGCAAAACCTGGTTTTATTATTCATCTCAAAGATGATTTGACCCTAACTATTTTCTGCCATTGTTGCAGTCCGTTATATTTCCATTTCAATTTCTAGCACATCTGTGTGATTCTGCAAGGAGATGGTATCACTGATTGACACTCCAGCCCTTTGCATGAATCTTTGGGAAAACAGGTTTACTGATACATCTCAAGTGAGATAAACACGATTCAATCTAGAAGGCAAGTAAGTCATTAATCTTCCCTGTTGGACTCCTCTTCTGCCTGAAGCAGTGTATATCTATATCTATGCCAAGTGGAACACCACTGTTTCTAATGTTGCAAGATCTATCAGGGTTCATCCTGAGGTCAGAGAAGGGAAGAGGAGGTGGCCTGCTCTGCTTTTATAAATCTTACTTTTACATCATTAAAATTATAAGGCAGGATAAACTTTATAAACTTTAGAACAAGGTGCTCTATGCCTCACTGAATCATGCCAGCGAGAACATTGATGGGCTTCCCCAGTTACTAGTCTGAGTTTTATAACAAAACCTGCTAGGGTTGCTTTAGCTGGCCTGCAACTAGAAACTTGCCTGTCTTTTTGAGATGTCTTACTGTGAATTGTAAAGGAGAGCCTGCTAAAAATACTGCCTATCAAACTGTGTCATCAGTCAGTTATAATCTTGAATAGTACCTCTTCAGTGGCTGGTTCACAGCGTTAGTACTGTGGTGCTCCTTTGGGAAAGTATGATTGGAAATTGTGAGCTTTTAAAGACATTTACATTTAGATGACATATGAAACAAACCATTATAGGCTCTGTGTTGGTGAAACAGGGTGATCACTGTTTTTGAAAGGGTTGGTAATCTCAAGAGTTGATTTTTATTTCTGCCCTACAAGGTGAGGTATAAAAGGCAAGGATATAGCAGAGGTGTAAATTTTCTTTCCGGTTTAAATGTTTATTTGCAGCTTTGCTGAAGGTTGTAGCAGCTAAGATTAAAAAAAAAAAGTTGCCTTTTTTGTTGACTGCTTAAATTGCTGGAATAATTTGATGACTGCCACAGGGTTTTATTGCAGAGGTGGGTTTGTATGGGATCTGGGTCAAGTTCTTGTTACAACACAAAGGGTGAAAAGGCTGATGGAAAATGATGCATATAAGATAATGAGCAACCATGACAAACACTGAGCTTTCTTCAGAAGGTTTTCTGAGTTTAGTGAAAGGCAGTATTTGATGGTACTGTTGGATTCTCCTGCTGTAATGAAATCTGATTTGATGTGTTTTTGAGGATGAGAGTAACCATCTGAAACATGCTATTTGTAGATGATTTGTCCCTGCACTTGTTTAATGACTCATAGGTGAACATCTTACGAAAACACAATTAAAATGACTCGGTCCAGATATGCTTCAGGGTTTTAAATTGTATGTGTTTTTGGTATATTTTACTTCAGTATCTTATGCACTAATTACTGTAGCACAAACTGCAAGGATAGTTTATAGTAAGTTAAATAGTTAGTACTAGTTAGCTTGTATCATCTTCAGTCTTCATTGTTTTTTAAAAGCAATGTTTATTTGTGAACCTGAATGACTTTCAGGAAAAAGATAAAATAAACCATAATCCTTAGGCAATTCGGAATGTTGTCCTCAGCAAAACTAGAAATCATGAGCTGTCATCATACCTGATGCTTTGTGAAATGAGAGTTCTGAAATTTGTGATGTGTTTTTTATTGTTGTTTTGGGGTTGTTTTTTGTTTTGTTTTGGTAATTTTAACTATCTGAAAATAAAGTGAAGATGAACAGTTTGTCAGGTAATAAGTACATGGCAAAGTACTGATACAACTCTTGCAAAATGGAAAACCTCCCCTATTAGCAGTGCATTTCTAAACATGGCATTTGGATGTATTCTGTCTAGAGATAAGCTCCATCACATGAAGTCAGTCTGATAATGCATATTCTCATATAAAGCTTTATGTTTACATATGTTTTGAAGGATGTGGAAAGACCTTAATAATTACATGAAGTTTTAAGGTTTGTAGACTCTTACTTGCAGACATGCCTATTATTTTGTAATAGACTGGACTAGAACTGTCTCATGCATAGATGATGCTTTCATGCCTCTCCTGTTCTCCTATCTCACATGCCACACAAATGGTCAATTTAATCTGAGGTGTCTGCCAGCTCTGTCTTGGGATCTTGTCTTCTAGGAGGGGAAGAGAAAATTGGCAATGAAGTCACACTGTGGTTACATTCGTGTTACCTGGTAGAGCCTCAAGACTGCAATGCAGTGTCTTGTCTCTTCCCTAAAACTTGAGCTGTTCTCTCTTTTATGAGGGATTTTTATCTGCCATGTTCAGTGTCATTAATGAGCAAGATGTGTCCAAAGGAGCAAGGATTTAGCTGGGGCAGCTCGTTTGCTGAATGTTTTTTAACTTGCCAGTAGATCACATGGTGTCTGGCACCTTACTGAGTGTGTCCTGTTGCCTGGCTTGCTGCACAGCCTATCTCAGCCTTTTGCTACCAGTGCCACCAATAAACCTCATGGCATGAGAGAAAGCTGCTGAGCCAGCTGCCAACTGCCCACTGCCACAGTGCAGGAAGCTCCTGCTTCAGATCTTTGTGTTGCTAAGCAATGGAGATCTGACAGGGCATTTCTTCACTGTGCCGGAGGTCAGAAGCAGCAATACTCCCAGGCCTCGTTCAGAAAATGCGTTTGTCAGACCACAAGGACATGAGGCTGTTGCAAGGAGGAGCTGAGTCAGGCACAGGAGTCTGTTTCCCCAGTACCTTTGACAAGTGCAGTATAGCTTGGGAGAGTAATGCGATTTCTTTGTCCAGTTTGTGATCCTGAAAGTGAGAGGTGGATATTTCTTGTAAGCAGTACTAGAAAATGCTGTCACAGATTTTGGTTTTTTTTTTTTTTAATTTACCTTTGGAAAGATTCATTAGTTTCTTAGACATTCTTATTTTCTGCCCTTGTAATAGTTAGTTAGCTGTCTGAGGGTTTTGACACTATCATCTGCTGTCACCTGATTAGTTGTAATTTACTTTTGAAGTTAACATAATTGAGTGTCAAGGGTGTCTGGTTTCATGTGTCATTTGTATTTTCTGTTTGTTTTTTTTTTTTTTAAAGCGGGCAAATATATGCAAAAATTTATAAACATTATGGAGACACACACTCTTACGGGAAAGAAATTATAAAGTCTTTAAAGTAGATACTGAGAGATGACCTTTTGAAAATATGGCTGAAATCTTCTGGTGTCTTCTCATTGTAAAATTCTAATGAAGAGACAGACAGGTGACACAGCAACTGCTCAACATCCTTTTTCTGTGCATTTGTTCAGTGTCTGAATCCATGTGGAAAATAAATGAGCACAAAAAAAGGAGTATGAGGTGTATATATAAACAAATATGTTCCTCACTTCTTGTTATTTAGATGAAAAAACTACTTAGTGAGCAGTAGTTCTTACCTTTTAACTGTACATGCGCAAGTAATCTTCTCATCATTGCATTTTCTGTGGCAAATGAAAGGAGAAAGAAAATCCATTCATTCTAACTATTAAAGAGAGGTAATTTCATGATGCAAATTTCAGCCTAATCTCTGTATTTCAGGTTCTATTCAATTTTGAAGTAAATGGAAGTGGCCTTTGGACAGGCCTGCGCATCTGTGTCCTCTACAAACTCAGTAATGAGTGACTATGATGAGACAATGTTGAATATTATATATGCATTGCATGTGTATTTTTTTGGCCAGTAACACAAATTTTGAAAAGATAATATTTTGAGAAAGAGCATAACTCTTGAGTTGCTGGCTTTATTTGGAATGAGAACAGTGTTCTGATATCACAAGAACAGTTTCTTCAGGTGGGATGAAAGATCATGATCATTACTCATCCTCCAAAAATTGCTCACAGCAGATATCTAGGGAAGAAATGCAAGAGCAGGAAAAGCTTACAGTAAGTGAACTTTTCTCAGAGTACACTGTAGGCTTACAGAAGTTTGTGCAGTGTTAGAGCTTCTGTGGTCAGAGGCAACAAGTTTTATTTAATCGCTTTTAGTTTATTTTTCCTTGGTTTTCCAAGCTGCTTTGGAACCTGGGCAAACGTAAGAGCACCCAGCATATATCCCATTACGAGTACTTCCATTTGGTTTTGTGTAGGAAACTTTAGTTTTGAAGCCTACTCACTGTTCTAGGTGACTAGTTTTGGTATTGAAAAAAGCCAACCCATTATTCATCACTTCCTTGTCTTTCAAGAGTTTGTAGGTCTGCATTTGCCCTCAGTTTTGTGCCTGTTTTGCATGGAGATTCTTGTCCTGTTAGCTCCTTTCTTGTGCTTGTTTTTTCATACCTGTTATCTCCTTTTTTGGTATCTTTTCAAGTTCTTTTTTTGTATTTGAGAGCAAGACTTAAACTTTGTTTGATTTTCTGTTTTGTTTGCTATTCCTTTCCTAGTAATTGTATTGTGCATGGTTTAGGCTCCTTATGGAGTTTTGTGACCCACTACTGGGTAGTTTTTCTGTAGTAGTAAGCCTTTTCAAAATCCTCATCCGATTATATTTATAAATATAATGGTGTCTAAATATTTTCAAATTATTTCATAAATGATCATTTGCCCAAGCATTCATCTCAGTAGGATCCTGCTGGTGGTTTCACCTCACAATGATAGTTGGTTGTTTACATTTATCCCGTTTCCTATCTTTTAAACAATTACTCATCTGCATGAAAATGTTTTTCTCTTATCCTGTGGCAAATTAGTTTTCTTAAGAGCTTTTGTTAAGGGATGTTCTCACAACCCTTCTGTGCATGTTCTCTGTCCATATGCAAGTTCACTTCTTAAAAAAGACTGTAACATGGATCCTGAGATTTCCCATTACAAAATTTCCGAATTTTCCTCAGTTCATCTTGTTTAAAGCTGTCTTCTCATTGGTGCTGCCAATTGGACAAACAGTGGTTTGTAAACACTATTTTGCTTCGCTGCACTGCATGTCATGCTTATTCAGAATATGGTTGTTCTCTAAAACTTGCAGATGTGTGCAGATAGGATGCAATCTGGCTGTGCATTCTCTCTTAACTCTTTTACAGTACTGGTGCCACAGATAAAGGCAACTGCTTAGCGAGGAATTTTTTTACTGTCATTGCTATTTCAGCAAACTGCCACAAGTGTGCCTATGCATATCAAGAAAAATCATCATGAGCAGCTATTGTCTTCTGTTCTTTTTCATAATGCAGTATTTCCACTGTGAATTCATCTCATCCAGTTTGTATTAGCTCATGTGCAGCACATTCAGGTCAGTTGTTCTTACTGGCTTTTTTATATATTTCTGAACCAATGATGTTAAATCCTATAGCATTATTCAGAAAATTCAAAAAAGAGATGCACAAATGGAAAGTGGAATTAGATAAACACACCTCATTTCTATAACCTGCTGTGTAGCATGAGGGGTTAAACATCTGCATCAAATGTTAACAAAGAAGTTAAGTCGTATGAGAGTTAAGCGCTCAGTCTCATACTGAGAATTTTGATTCTTTCTAATAGCATCCTCTTCTATTCTTCTCTTACAAACCAGGTGGTTTGCTCTGAAGGGAAAAAAATTCTTTCCTGTTGGAAATCTTCAAACTTAACATTTGTTTTGATTTGGGAATTATTTAGGTTCTGGGAATTCTATTCATGAATTTAAGCTTATTTCTTGTCATTTGGAATCAAGAGCAGAGGGTGTAATAAGGAAATGAAATCAAGTCTATGCATTCTGTTTTGGACTGTGCTAAGATATTAAGTAGACAGGCATGACAGCTAAGTAAGAATTAGCATAATGAGTTCTAAAACTAAATGTGCCGAGGACAACTACATAGGCACACACAGGAGTGGGAGGCAGATGTGGGTATGCTTTGCTGTCATCTGAATCCAACAGATGTATGAGGCAGCTGTAATTCATAGAAACAGTTCAACCACATGAGTGTAGCACTGTGCTTGTGCCTCATGCACTGATACTGATCACTCAAGTTTTGGACTGTTCTGATGAAGCTTTCTGGCTGCCACACTGAAATCAACTCCTCTTCAGCTGTTCAATAGAAAATATTAGAATGTGGTTCAGACCAAAATGTGTGGACATTGCCCAGGCTTTTATCTAAAGATAGAAAAACTAATGTGGCGTGATGGTTCCTAGGTGCTTTTTTGTGTGATGCTTTTCCTACTGCCTAGCTGACAAAGTAGTTTAGCTTACAATTATCTGTAAGAGATTGTATCTTGTCTTGGAAGATCAGTACTTAGCTTGGTTCATACATCAAGTCACACAACTATATTCAAGTCCAGATAACATCTTGTTCTCTTATTTACTGCCAAATATTAATCTTGCTTTGCTTGCTGCTGGGTTTAACTGACTGCTGCCAGTGTTTAGGTTCTACATACTTCCTTCACAGATACTTTTTTTTTCCAGTTTTCCATGTCCTGTTTTCTCAAAACGAACTTGCTTCAGATCTGTATTTTTGGTTAGTTTTGATTGACTGCTTCATGTGTGGCTGATTGCCATTGCTGTTTACTTCTGGCATGTTATTCTTACCTCCTTTCTGATACACTACTGTCCCGTCCTCTGTACTCAATAGCATCTCCTTTCCCTCTTTCCTTTCCTGCTCTGAAGTTCATCCTAACCTTTCTCTCCTGACATTGTGACCTTTCACTTATCACCAGGTCTTAACCTTCCGTTAACTCACAGTTCCAGCGTTAGTCTCCGTTATGGTCTGCACACAGTTCTCCTGTCTGCACTAATTCACTTTTGTCCGTGCTTAAAAACAAAGTAAGAAAAAACATGGAGACAATTGAAAAGAAATGCAGACAATCAAAATGGTCTCCTATTAATCTGTTAAGCCTTTTTCAGATTTAGCTTTGAGGACATTCAGGCTTTGTACTAGAGGGGACTGCATTCAACTCTTGCTTACATGAATTTTGAATTAAGTTGAAGTACCATGTAAAATTTAGTTAGAGAGCAAAGTAAAGCAATCAAGTGAAGAGCAGAGAAGAGGAAGGTTTACTGTGGTATAGATTCTTAAACAAAGTTTTAATATTTGGGTGCTAAAAACACAGCTGTTTTAACAGTAGTTTGTTGATTAATAACATCTACCAGCAAGTCCATTTTTTAATATATTTAAAGACTAGCATACACTTCAGTGCTTCACTCTCTTTACAGTCTCAATTATAAAATTAAGAAAAGCATTACAATTGATTATTTAATGTTATTTATATACTAAAGTACCTTATTGTCTGGTACAAAACATTAATACCTCCCTTTCATGTTGTCTATTATCAGCAATTTAACAGAACTAAGCAAGCAACACGCTTAGTTTCTTTTTTTCCTTTTTTAATTAGTCTAAGATGTTGAAGGCAATTGGTTTCTTCATGGATGCTTAAAGGCTTATTATGACTGAGCTAAAATCATATATTGCAGTTTTGTATGAAATGTATAGTTTCATTGACTGATTTTGAGGCACTTGTTTTCTCAGTGAAATTAAACTCTCTTGTTCAAAAGTTTAATTAATTTTCTTAAACATTATCTTGTTTCTTGTGAGTCATTAAGATATTTTGCAAGTGGTATGCTTCAGTACTGGCAGCTTTATTGCCAGAGCCTCATTACAGATACAGAAAACTGTTGATAATTGTTTGCTTTTTAATTTTCGTGTTACATATTTTCTTACCATGTCTTAATTGTCTGTCACATTAAGAAACCTTGTTGCTGCAGTCTGAAAACTTGAATTATTTGAACAGTTTTGAGTAGAAATTGGTTTAATTTCCCTAGATCACTACAGTCTTGCCCAGACTTCATTTTTCAGCAATTATAAAGCTGGGCAGGCTGGAATATCAATAAAAATCAATAAGATTGTAGTAAGTCTGTATTTAATGTCAGGCTGAGTTTATCAAGGAAGCATTTTCACTCTGGTGCTAGGGATGAAAATACCTGCCTATGTGAAAAATAGCTGAACTTTTAGGTTCACAGTGTGACAGAGTATATACTCTTCCTTAAGGAGGCTTTACATTTCCTATTTGGCTTCTGAAATCACTGTGGTGGAATAGGGAGGATCTGCTTATGCACACCCCAATGGTTGGGTTGCTCTGTCAGTAGTGCTGGATCACTCTGAAGCAGAGGTCACCTGCCAGAGTAGAAATTTATCTTGGGAATTAAATTATCTCTTGAGACATTTGTCCTCTTATATTCCTTTTGCAAGTTGATCCTCCTTCCACCCCCAAGTAAATGCACCAGTAATCAAGCTTCCAGTAAATGATGCCTGTCCAGGGCTGTGGGAAAAAACCAAGAACTGGATATGAGTGGCTGAGACTAATACTATTTTGGGCACATGAGGTCTGTTTGTATTTTATGGCTCTGTTGACCAGTCGATCAGCATCGACCAGTATGATCATAGAATCATCAAATTTTAGGGGTTGAGATGGACCTTACAGATCATCTAGTCCAAACCCTCACTGCCACGGGCAGGAACACCTCCCCACTAGACCAGGATGCTCAAGGCTTCATCCAGCCTGGCTTTGAGCACTGCCAGGATTGAGGCATCCACCACTTCCCTGGGCAGCCTGTTCCAGTGTCTCACCACCCTCACAGTAAAAAACTTTTTTCTGATATCTGAGCTAAATTTCCCCTCCTTCGTTTTGAGCCTGTTAGCCCTTGTCCTATCACTGCAGTTCGTAATGATCACTGTTTTGAGAGTGAAGCTGTTTCCTTACATCTAGATCTCTAGTCTTTACACATAACTAACTATAGATTCCACATTTCTAAGGTTTAGGAAGATAAGTTGGCTTTCTAGAGTTTAAATTAACTTATTTCCATAGCAGGGATATTATGACACAGAGATACTTGATTTTTTATATGACGTAGAGGCAGTTGTCATCAATAACAGCCCAAATGCTTTTCCTATATCCAACTGCTTGTTCTTTCTCAAGGAATCTTAGCTTTCTTCAAAACATAGCTGCTGGTGATGTCCGCAGGCTGTCCTTGTAAACCAGAGTGAGAGTCTTTATTAGATTCCTGAGAGATTTTGTCTCTGGTTTGGGAAATATTAAAACCCTACCTTGATTGTAAATGAACTGATGAGCATCCTACTTTTGAATCTGTCATCTGCTGTCTTCTCTGCGGAATAATAAAATGCTTCCTTCTTAGTTACTGCATAAGGTAGAAGAGTAGGAATGGTTACATCCATCTATTAGGCCTATTTGTATGACTTAGAGTGGTCTCAGTAACTTTCCATTTAGGCTGGTTTCCTTGACTTTGTAGCAGCAGTGTGCATTTTGTTAATGAGAGATGTATTTGAATAGGTTGTATTTCCTTCAGCTCTAATATCTCTTGGTATATGCCGTGTGTGTTGTAAGACACTAACATACTTGTGACACATAAGTGTTAGAGCACAAAGGGAGAAAGGGAAAGAAGGAAAATTCTCTCCCTAGTGAGGCAGGGGAGAGAGTAGGAAGAGCAAAAGCAAGAAAAGCCATGGGCTGAGTTAAAGGTGGTTTACTAAGTGAAGGGGTAGTGGGAAGTAATGCAAAGATAGTCACTCAGCACCTACCACAAGGAGACTGAAGCCCAGCTGGTCCCTGAGGAATGGCGACCTGACAGACTAATACCCCACCCCACCCTCCTCCAGCTTTTATCACAGAGCATGACATTATAAAGCGTCAAGTATCCTTTTGGTCAATTTGGGTCAGATGTCATGGCTGTGTCCCCTTGTATCCTCTTGCCCACTCCTAGCTTATTCACTGTGGGGCTGCAGAGGCAGGGGCCAAAAAGAGAAAGGGTTGATCCTGCACAAGCACTGCTCAGCAGTAGTCAAAACTCTGGTGTGTTTCAATGCTGGTTTAGTCTCACATCCAAACCACAGTGCCATACAGGCTGCTGTGCAGAAAATTAACTCAGTCCCAGTCCGACTCAGTACACCTGCTCTGCCCTCAATTTGGACTAATTAAAGCCCCCATGGAAGTAGCTTTTTTTTTTTTTTTTTTTTGAGAAGTAATGAGATTTGTGTGGTGTACACCTATTGAAGAAAGGAGTAGGCATCATGAGTGGCTTGTCAAATAATCAAAGTTTCTGTGAAACATCTATGTGATTATTACCTTTTAACCTGAGTTTGCTGGTGCAGAGTTTTAATTTATCTTGTTCCTTATTTATTTAGCTTGTCTCTGTCTCACATTTTAGTCTTCTCTGATTGTAACTGATCTGTGGTAGTTCACATATATTCTCAAGTACCTCACTGCTCATAGTCTCTTCTGTTTTCACATAATAAATACACTAAGCAACTCTGTAGCTGATATCAGGCTTTCTAAATCTCTATACTTAACCTGATAGTATAATGAAAATGGGCTATTTCTACATATTCCTTTTGTCATGGAACACATGACAACAGTCTGCCTCCCTTGTATTTTGATAGTCTCTTGTGAGACTTCAAAATGGTACAAATAAACCAGTCCTTCATCTAGTGCTTTGGCATACTGAAAGAATTCTAGATAGGAAGACCATTTTTCTTTTAGTGGTCCTGCTGTTTACATGTAGTTATATGATTTGGTAGATATTTCAAGCTGTAGATTTATGTGCTGTCAAGTAAAGGAATTATTTTGCTAATCTCAGGAAACTGAAGTCTACCAAAATGTAAGTTTGAATTACTATTTTGAAGTTCTTTGGAATAACACTCTTGCTTAATGAGAGTGTGCATGATTTCCTTAATAGTTCAGCTATTTCACTGCTGAATTCTTTCCATTAGCTCACGATGGATGTTCTGTTTTATTTAGAAGAGTGAGCATTGCATTCATTAGGCAAACTTCATTAAATTTGAAGCTCAATCAGCTGGAACTATAATTATATGGAGGGGAAACTTCCTAATCTGACATTTGTAAAACTGAGTCTTTTTGGAATCAGTTATTATCTTATGCAACATGACTAGCTGAGCCTTTGTGTTGAACAGAGGCAGACCCTGGGAGGAGTGCCTTCAGCTAGAAGAAGTGTTATTTTCTATTATAATTTAATTGTTTTTAGCCTTTTTCACCACAATGAGACATCTGCTCTCTGTATCTGGAACAAACTGGTTGAGGTGGTAGGAAGCAGTGTATGCTCTTCTTAACTCTTATCTTATTGTTTTGGGTTACTTTATGGCTCTTCAAATGACACCTTCTGCAGTTTAAGTCCAGGAAGACTATCCTGCAAAATTTATGGATCTTAGCACGGTTATGAAAGGCAAAAAATTATTATGAATGGAAAATTATTTCTCCTTATGACT
>NW_008669866.1:114919-140547 GCF_000695815.1 Acanthisitta chloris | reverse complement strand
GTACAGCTACCTATCCATTTTAGTCTGCTTTACCTATAGCACCACATGTGCCTCATACATGCTTGCGATTTTTGAACACTGCTGTTTCTTCCTGCTTTAGATTTCAGATGATGCTTTGCTCGTAGTACAGTACATTTTAAGATGAAGTCAGCTAGGACAACATCACTGCCTGTTGTAGTTAGTTTGTAGACCTCAGCAGATACAGAGGAATCTGTAAGTTTCAGAGTAAGGAAGGGTCAGTTCTGCAGAGAGCTCTGTTTCAGCATTTCTGGCCTTTCCACTCTCTCTGGGTGCATCTGTTGGATTTCATGGTTCTGTGCAGAGAACTCCATGAAAAAGATTGTTTAAATCTGTGTTGATGGCTGTCAAGTAGAGATTCTTGTGCCCAACATACTGCTGTCCCACATTGTAGACACTGGAATGCACTTCTGAGGTCTAGAAAATCGTGGATGGATTGTACTGTGGTGTCTGAAACTTTTGGGGACAGGTGTGAGGTGGTGGTGTGGTGGACAGTTCCTGTGCAATGTGTTCTCATCCCATGCCAGCTGAGGAATGTGGGAGCTTAGTGACGTCATTACCACTCTGCTTAAGTTAGAAAGTTTTTATTTTGTGAGGCTATTACAAGAGGAACTTTCAGGATTTCCCAAGGCTTTGCATCTCTGTTTATTCAAACACTTTGTATATTGGAATATTTTATCAATGCGGTTTAAATAAATGAACAGAAATTATTTCGTGTGTGTCCTAGAAGCAATATAAGGCATTCCAACATTATGTCAAAAAAAATACTTTGTCATCTGGTACTGAAGGTAGTCCTGGTGCCGGGGTCTGATTTGCATGTTTTTGAAGTGATAAATTAGATAACTGTCACATTATGCTTATAAGAAACTGCAAAGTTAAGTGCAGTGCTGTAGCACTGCTCAAAGCAACCTCTACTTCAGCACAAGCAATGGAATTTGTCATTTGTCTGAAGGTGTTAAACCCTACAGTACTTACCCACCATAGTAAATTCATTTCCTGAGAGTTATATATTGGCTGGTGGCCAATTTGTCGAAGAGTGTGTCTTTTAATTAATCTTGCTAAAGGTAGTGTGTCCTGATCTGTGCTTGAATATTCTTAACAAACACCACCAGCTTTAGGCTTTTGATACCTACCTTCTGTCTTTCAATTAATTAAAATTGGTACACAGCTATTTCAAAAGAAATTAGTTGGTGATTACTTTGGCATAGATACTGTTGTGTTTGATTTTTATTATTTGGGGAAAGAAGTCCCTGAAAATGGAGTTAAACTTGCATATGTGTCAGTCATTTAGGTATGTGAAAGAACTACAGTGAGGGTGATGGCTTCATTCAGTTAGTGTTATGCTTGAGGGAAGAAAAATAGCTTTAACTGTATGAAAGTCAGAAATGGATAAATAGAAAATATCAAGGAGGAACACTGCACTGTAGAGATTCCATTGTGTCTGAAAAGCACATTTGAAAAACCCTAAAATCGGCTTAACTTGTTTGGACACTACTGTCATTAAATTGCTACTCATAGTTATTGTACTGGCTTATAAATTACTGATATGAGCAGTGAAATGTGGCTACTTAGTGTGTATTAAGTTTTATATGCTCCATGAAAATAAATAAAACCATGGTAATTTTTGCTTTTCTCTAGAAACAAGGATCTCTGCCTACTGAGCGCAACAGCGTAGCTAGGGATGGCCTAAGGAGACCGAGGCTAACATGGGCAATGGCTCTCCACCTCGTCATTCTGTCTCCCTTGTGCAATCCAATGAGTCACTCATCAATCAGCTCTAAATTGTTGCTGTTTCAAGTGAATGGCATGTTAGGGTAAAGCAGCATTGATTTTTATTTGGCTTTAAATGCTCCACTTGAAATGGTGACAGTTGTGAAATCCATTAATAGCTCGTAGTGTGGGTCCCTGCAGACAGTGAGGTGAACGTGTTGGGACTGTGGCTTTGTCAGTCAAGCCAAGCCAGTGCATCCCTGCTCATCAGCCCGTGCTTTTCAGTGATTAGGTAGCTTCCATAATGGCAAAGCTTTGAACATTTCAGAAGTAAATGTTGGGAAATGCTTGGCATTACTGCGAGTTCCAATTGCTTTGTCTTGCATATGCCTATTTTTTTTCTCTTAACGCTTCTGTCCTAGAATTTCTTCCTGTCCTTTTTTTGTGTCAATGTACAGTTGCTCAAGTTCAGGTTAGGAAAACAGATGAGAAAGGCTTTTTTTTTTCTATCTTCAGTCTTTTTTTCTCCCCAGAAGCCAAACTGTGCTAGAAGACCAATGCTTTGAAAGAGAAGTGGGAATCATCTTATGTACCTGATAATTCCTTGCTTGTTTTGATTATTCTTTGTGCTGACATCTTTGTAGTAACTTTTCTTTGATACTGCTTGGGTTATTTTCTTACGTTTGTGACATTTAAGAAAAGTAATGAAATCATCACTTGTATTACAAGTCCTTCTTTTTGCACATAGGAAACTCACAAATGGGTGCTACCATAGTAGATGCATTGGATACTCTTTATATCATGGGGCTTCACGATGAATTCAGAGAAGGACAAGAATGGATTGACAAAAATCTTGATTTCAGTGTGGTGAGTAGAGTTTGCCCTAACATTTCTCTAGTCCTTGTCACATTGTTCCTCTTGGGTGGAGGCAGAAGAGGTCTTTGCATGGGAATTAAGACGACTTATTGTTCGGAGTGTCAGATGTAAGGTTTAATGAAGTTCTCTCTGTATCTAACTTTATTTTGGAAAAAATAAATACACCCCAACCCTCTCACACTTGTAATTATAAGTAAAGATGCATATATATATATATATATATATAGTATTTTCAAAGTGCAAATTATAATGGGATAATGGAAAAAAGGAAAAGCGTGTTGTCAGAACCAACAGGGCCTCAGAAATGAAGGCAGAAATAAGAGGTTTTACTCTTTGATAATGGTTGCAAATAACTGAGTTATGAAAGACCATTTTCCCCAAAATCATGGTGTATAAATTACTTAACAAGACAATCTCTTCTTCTTCTTCCATGTCCTTAAGATGTCTTGACGAAAAATGCCCCTTGAGTTGTTGAGTTTTCCTACAGGAGTTTGGAATCTATCACAAAATTTCCCAGTTGGTCATAGAGCATCTGTTGTTCTTCATGTGTGCAGTGTTTGGAAGTGTTAAATGGAAGAAATGGCTCTATTTTAGTCATACTGATTAGTGTTTTTATTACTAATTTTGGGACTGTCACAGACTCTGTGATGGAATTTGTATTTCAGTCTTTGGCTTTGCCGTGTGGTTCCAAAACTAATCTTTCATTCAGTAAACGTACAAAATGAAATGTAGGTATACACTCAGAGTTGAGCAAATGGTTACTGTTATTTTTATATTTTATCCTACTTTTCAGAAATAATTTGTTTGGGCTTTTTCCTTTTGTTTTATACATTGACTGTCTGGCAAACATTAAAGGAATTTTACTCTGCTTTTTCAGCTAGTGCCAAATAATGATTCAGTCTAAAACTGAAGATCCGAAATATATCAGAGACAGTGTAGACATAATGATACCATTATGAGGGTGCACTAAATTGCTTCCATAACTTTTGTCTGACGTAAGGCAATTTCAATAAAAATTTGAAGAATTAATCTAGGATTTGGATGGAAGAAGTGTACATGACCCACCAGGGTTCCATTACAGCTTCCTATGTATCAAAAAAACATTTTTGAAGGTTAATGAGCTGCCTTGTATATATACCAGAGTTGAGTAATTTCCTTATATGGTTTGGAGTTTGTAAATAAATACATATATTTGTTCTTGGATTTTTTTCACAGGGAAATGGACATAATTGGTTTCACTTTATGCTGTACCATTGCATGTGTAATTCATGACTTCAATAAGTATTAGGTGGAATCATATGTTGCATTGGTGTTATTTTTCTTGCATCACCTTTATGTGAAAAAAAATGCCTTTTACTAAAAACCTGTATTTGGAAGTATTTCAAACTTTAGACTTCTAATCATCAGTGATATCTGAGGACATCTTTGAAGTATTCACATAATCTTTCTGAAATAAGTAATAAGTGCAAAATAGTTTGGTTTGGATACAGACTGTGTGATATAACTGCAGGTGCCATGGAAATAGCACGAAAGGAAAGACCTACAAATATAATATAAGCTGTGTACTAATTAGTGAGTCACCTTGTACAGTGTACATTGTGTGACTTTTCTGGATAAAAGGAAGAGTCTCCCTTATCTCAAAGTCTCTTAATAAAATTGCATTTCTCTGTTTAATGGTTTGAAGAGAAGTGTATGGGTGAGACAGATGGGGTGTATGTGGGCAACTGAGTGAATGGGGCACAGAGGGAGGCAGAAAGATGTTAAAACTATCTGGTTCTTAATTTTTCTGTGGGTTAAATGAGTAAAAAAATACTATTGAATTTAGCCCAAGGATATTAATGTGGAGGAAGGCAATAAAATGGTTATTCTCTTGAGTTTCTCAGTGGTCTTGCAGTACTTCTTGTCATAGCATTAAATACATAAAAGGCTGTTCCTTGGCAGAGGCTATGTTAAAATGGAACTCTGAATTTGAGATTCTGCATTAGTAATTTGGGTTAAGAAAGTGTATTATGGGAATTCTCTAATTATTATTCTGGTTTAACCTGTAAACCTAGAAGGGTTGGTGTTATGCTTAAACATTAAAGATTCTGAATTACGGAAATGTCCAGTCCTTGCCACCTTGCCCACCATCCCCGAATTATTGTAATTTCACTTTGTGGTGATAATATGGTTAGAGGGCAGGAGAGAAACTAACTTTATTTTTTTAAAAAATCAGTTGAAGCTGTAACTAAAATTACCTTTTGGTGTCATGAAGATCAGCCCAGGAATTTGTGTGGATCTAGAAAATGAAACAGTACAGACCCTTGCATGTGGATTGGTTAGCATATGTGCTCACCACTGTCTTGATATTTTTTTATTTCTTCTTTGGTTAGGGAGTTGGTCAATTATTTATTCTTTCTTTCTGTTCTAGAATTCTGAAGTCTCTGTTTTTGAGGTCAATATTCGCTTCATTGGTGGTCTTCTAGCAGCATATTACCTTTCAGGACAAGAGGTAAGGAGACTGGAAGGTATATGTGAAATTCGATGTATTCTAGAAAATGTTTCATATGAAGGCTTTTCTAGAATCTTGATTTCTCAGTAGTTTGCAAACTAATTTTGCAACAGTCATTTGTCCAAAATAACCAAATTCTTATGGTGCAAAATCTCTAAAGCTTATTTCTGCACAGGTCTCGCATCATTTAGGTCCCCTTTGTTAGAGTTTTGAAATGCTTCCTTTATCAAGATGTTTTCAGAGGATATCCACTCAAATAAGCATCAGCCTGAAATGTCAAGTGAAATGCCAACCTTCTCATGTCAACAATAACTTGTTTTGATATTCTGTAACTCTGTGAAGGTAGAAATGATAGCTTTGTCACTTGTCCTGCAAGGCTGTAGGTTTGCTTCATAGAAGTGCTATACAATCTGCTTACCATTTTCTCAGTGACAAACTGAGAAACAGCAAGCCAATTTTGCCCTACTTTTTGAAACTT
Organism: Acanthisitta chloris; assembly: GCF_000695815.1. Lineage (NCBI taxonomy): Eukaryota > Metazoa > Chordata > Aves > Passeriformes > Acanthisittidae > Acanthisitta > Acanthisitta chloris. The sequence goes on along the minus strand of NW_008669866.1, from coordinate 134,974 downwards.
CTCTTTAAGAAGATCAAAGACTTAAACCTCTGAACATGTATGCAACAGCATCCTTAGATTGAAAGGATCCATGTACCCACAGACTTGAAACCATGGACATGACCTCTTACTTCACATGCTTTAACAAGACTGGAGGCCTGACCCAAACTACAGGTTAAGTTGTAGTTCTTTTATATTTTAGCAACTGCCTGTCTTTAATCTGTTGCCTGTATCTTTGATTTCTTTGGTTTTGTCCTGTATTTTTCATGACCCTTCTGTAGCCCACTGCCAGGCATATTTTATGACTTAAGGTCTGATATACTTTCATGTGTTCATAAGTGTCTTCCTCTTTTGTTTAGAGAAGCACCTACGTATCAACAAGTTCTGATAGATTTTAAGTCTGCAGACCTAAAAATAACCAGGAGAAAAGCCCATAATTTATTGGCTCTTTAGGTCTTTGGCATCACCCTGGGATCTGTGAATTTTCTCTTGTATGAGTGTTCTTGTCTTTGGAAGAAGAACTCAGTGGTGAAGCAAAAATCTAGTGTACATCTTGAAAGAAATAGGTAGTTTATTTTTCATTAAGTACTAGTGCTTCACCTTCACTATCCACTCTCTCCAAGGCCCCCTGTCTGCAGAGGAAACAGCTGCAAGCAGTCCTTTCTGCTACAGTGATTCACATGGTCTGTCATAGAAGACCCAAAGGAAAGGAGAAGCACATAACTTTGGCCCTCTGTTTCTTTTGTTTCTTTTAATTAATCTTAAGCAATCTGAGCTGCATGTGCTTTTCAGCTTATGCCAAAGAGCAGCTGAAGTAGCTAAGCTAGGACCATTAGGAATAGTCATGGTAGTTCTGCTCTAGTGCAAGTGACCTCAGCAGCACAAAGAAGGATGCTTCCTTTTCAGAAATCTGTATTTCTCTTGCTTGGAGCTCAGATCACATTAAGTACTATGTGATCACTGAAGCCTTCAAACATTGAGTAGAGCAATCCCACATTATCTTTTCAGCAAGGGACATTGATCCTAACTCTGGAGAACTTACTCAGACTGGAGCATGCTCCTTGAAGTCATCTACCATGAGTATGAAAATTCTCAGTGAAAAAGTAAAGATCATGCATTGGTAGCTGGATTGTTTGTATAGATCCATGCTGCACCTGCGCACAAGCACCTAAACAAGAACCTTTTTACCCCAATATGCAGATGGGTGCAGCCAAACACTGCCAAAACACATGCTTTGCCTGCATTTGTAAAGCTGAGTATTCCTTCTTTCAGTTGCTTCTAACCACTTTGTAGAGTCAGAACAAGCTACTTTGCCTAAAGAGCTTTCATTTCTTTCCTTAGAAAGCATCTACCCTCTGCCTTTCCTAAATGTTGGCCACTGGGCTGACACTTGTGTTTTTAAAAAGATTTTTATGGCATCGTTCTCTCCAATGGACTGCAAATGCTTTATCACTTGTGGCACAAGATTGCTCCTGTCAAATGTCCATATGTATCATCTTTATTTACCTAAAGATCAGCTGCTAAAAAAAGTGTTCAGACTGCATTTCTTTCAAAATAGTGTGCCAGCTAGGATTGCTTTAGGTACCTGAGAGACTACTTAATTTGCCAAGTTGGAGGGCATTTCTCTGCAATTTGTCACTGTGGATATGTCAAGCAAGGGAACTTGAGGCTTTTCAGTAATTGAGCCCAGGAGAGACACCTGCCTCTGGGAACTCCTTGGAGTTGGAAGCAGGTTTGTTAGAGATGTGATTTCCAATCTGGTCTTCTCTCTTCTGTTCCCAAGAAGGGAAGGTATTCCTTAGCTCAGGATTGTGGCATGCTTGATTTTACACATAAGAAGAGACACCTCTTAGATGCCACTTAGATAGATAAGCCTGTTCCAAAGTGTTTGGATGTTTTGTCTGATCAGTTTGTGAACATGCACATGGACTTAAGCCTCTAAGGGAGCCTCTGTCTATTGGTAGGTATCCTTCCTTTGTTCACTGAGCTATCATTTACTTTCCACACCCTCTTGATCCCCATCTCCTTTCAAGCTTCTACTTCTGCAAGACTTGCTAGATACTGGTTTAGAAGGTTTTCATACCGATTTCCATTCTTTTGCATGTCTTGTTTGATGTATTTAAAGTAAGGCGTGATACAATGAACAGGCTGCTTTGAATTAATTCTGGTTTTCTCCTTTTAATATATATAAATTCTGCTTACCTCCACAATGGGAGTTACTGCTGTTTGGTGATACTTATAAAAGCTGTTATTTTATTTTGAGTCCTGTCACTTAGTGTTGTTACAGATGCTGTAGGGACAACCATAAAAGAAAGTGTTCAAGACTCAGCATCACCTGTGGAATTGTAATAATTTTTAAATGGCCACATCTGGAGAATTTGATAGTCATTATGGTTAATCTATATACTTTTGCCCTTTGTAGGGAGAGGATAATTGTGCTTGATAGGATTTTATCTGATTGATTCATAATGGTAGATAATGCATAGTAGTTTTTTTTCTGGCTGATCATGGACAGGCCATCTGGTGTCTAGCTAGGTGTATATTATCAGATCTAAGAGTGTGCCTCCTTTGTCTCTGTGCTTATATAAGAATGAGGTCTCAATCTGCCACTGATTTTGAGACTGAACCTGTGGCTTTTCTCTAAAGTACCTTACTGAAATATATGATGAGTATGTGCTAAAATAGTGGAATATAGAATCATATGATGGTTTGGGTTGGAAGTGACATTTAAAGATCATTTAGTCCAACCCCCCTGCCATGCAGGGGCACCTTTCAGTAGACCAGGTTGCTCAGAGACCTATCTGACCTGGCATTGAACACTTCCAGGGATGGGGCATCAGCAGCTTCTCGGGGCAGCCTCTGAGTAATGCCTCATTACCCTCATGGTAACAAATGTCTTCTTTATAGAGCTTTAGGCAGCCTGGTCTGGTGGAAGATGTCTCTGCCCTTGGCAGGAGTTTGGATCTAGGTGATCTTTAAGGTCCCTTCCAACCTAAACAATTCCGTGATTATATCCAGTTTAAACCTACCCTCTTTGAGTTTAAAAACTGCTGTCCCTTCTCCTGTCACTACAGGCCATAGTGAAAAGTCCTCTTCATCCTTCTTGTAAGCCAGACCTCTTTTAGGTACTGTAAGGCTGCTGTAAGATCTCCCCAGAGCCTTCTCTTCTCTAGGCTGAACAACCCTAACTCTTTCAGCTTGTCTTCGCAGGAGAGGTGCTCCAGCCATCTGATCATTTTTGTGACCCTCCTCTGGACCCATTGCAACAGGTCCACATTCTTTCTTGTATTGGGACCCCAGACTTGGAAATATTACTGAGGTCCTCTGTGTAAGTGGGGTCTACTGTATACTGGATTTTAAAAAAAATTATACTGTCAAAGCAAAGAAAGAAAGAGAGTTAATAAAAAGCAGAAGAAAAAAGCATTATCCCTCCCAGGAGTGTTGTGTGGCATAAAATTATAGAATCATCTAGGCTGGAAAAGACGTTGAAGATAGAGTGCAGCCTGTCCAGGCAGGCTCTCTTGTGTTTTGCTGTATGCTTGAGATTTCTTCCCCATTTCCACTGAGCAACCAGTGCAAAGTGTTTGCTTCACTTGTCATATTTCTTTATGAAGCCGTATGTTAATAGTCATAATCCCTAAGTATTTAAATCTCTAAATAAGAAGTGCAAAATTCATTGTGCCTATACTTAATCAGAAGCTACTAATTAAATATTTTTTGAGGTACAGGGTTTAAGAGTTGCTTAGTATAAAGTGGCTGGGAGCTGTACTGTGAGAACTAGGCACTCCTATTTTCTACCCCAGGTTATGATAGAATGACTAACATGTTTATATTTTACATTTTACTGCATTTTGTTACAATATTGTAGTTAAAGCGTATGAATTAGAAGTTTTCCACCTTCTGAGTTCAGAGGCACCACTGTGCTTCCTCCTTTCCATCTGCCAAGGGGAGTTAACAGTCCAAAATAACATACTGGTGGTAAAATATATAATGACTTCTTATCCAAGTAGAACCAGACTGTTTCTCAGTAATCCCTGCAATAGTCTTTTAATTTCTGTAAGAGTTAGATATGGTCTTAATTATGCTTGGAGAGTGAGGGTGGGAGACAACACTGATATCATTGATAATATAACAGAGACAAGTAGAAAGGAAATGTTCTGTACGCCTAGTTTGGAGCAAACATTGACTATGGAAGCTTAGGGTAAAAATCAGCCTTACGTGAATTAAAAACCAAGTAAACAGAAAAAGCCAACAAAAAAAAATTCCAAAACAAGAAAGCAATATTTTTTTGTGGCTGCATTAAGAGATTTGTTTTCTTTCATGCATCATCCTGGCACAAATACAACTTTTGTCTTTAGTTATGAATCCATGTTTTTCTATAGTTTTCAGTGATGCCTAGCAAGGCATTATTTAGCATTTTCCCCAGAACAGTAAGTTTCTTTACTTATTCTAAGATAATTTCCTAGATTTACTGTGTAAGAATGTTTTGTGTTCTCTATGATTTTTTTAATGTATTATCCAACACTAAGGAAGTATCTTGATATCTCTCTATTGTATGCAATAGCATCAGGGTAGAAATGCTTAATGAAAATGTATCTTGTATACACAGAGATCAGAACAAGATAAAGCCACATATTTCACAAAACTAAAGGATGCTACTGCAAGTTGCATTCTTATTATTAGAATGAAGCTGTCTGTACAGTCTTTTAAAGTCTTTTTCCAGGGAGATTACCTGGAAATCAGCTATAGTGATTAGCTGGTTCCTCAGTATGTGGCTGTGGAATTCGTTGATCTTCTGTGGAGTCTATCTATTTCTGTCATTCAGAATTTTATGCAAGATCAGTCATGTTTTGTTACTTGCTTTTTCTCTGGGTAACATGAGGTTTTCTCTTCACTATGGATGTCTGTATTGGTATTCTTCTTTTCAACACAAATATTCTTAATCTTTATTTGGTATGTAATTGATTATATGTTCTTTCACTTCTTTCAGTCACATTGGTGCATCTGGGTCTTTTTGGGCATCAGGGTAGCTGATACTGACGTCTGAGGGAGGATAGGAGCGCTGCTTTGTAAAATCACTGGCTGTCCAAAACATTTTTGACTCCTGATGCAAAAAAAAATAAAAAAATCAGCAACAACCAGGCAAGCAGTAAGAATGAATGGCATGAAGTAGAAAAGAGTTGGGCTGATCTTTCTGTGTTAATGCTGAAACAACAAAGTTTTCCAACCAACTGCAGTGATAAGCTGCAGAAGTTACAAAATGGATTTGCAACGGGTGTGTGTGAGTGTAGAATTTTTGAGAGTGGGCTACCAGGAGACCAGGAATTAGTGTGTTCTCAAGGCCTAGAACGGTAAAAGGTCTGTTACAGCCTGATGTAGGATATCACACTGGAATCTTCAGCAGAAATTGTGTTGTTTTGGGTGTGCTGTATCAAATGGTACAAGAGCTATAATTCCTGTAGTGCTGCCCCCACACCTGGTTAGTGAAGGAAATCAGTATGACAAAGACATAGATAACAATGCCAGCAGAAATCAGCAGCAGTCCTTCATATTGGCTATGTGAACTTCTTTGAGCTCATAAAGGCAGATAGAGATTCCTAGAGCATTGTAGGATCCAGACCCATTGTTCCTCATTTCTGAAACCCATCCAAAAGACAGCAGTGAAGATGCTGAACCCTGCTAGGAGCAGTATCTTCACTTCCAAGTTTTTCTGAACACAGTGTAAATGAACTTTATGCTCTCCAAATGAGAGTTTGTTCAAGGAGGCAGAGACAGCTGCAGAGCCCGTGTTGTATACATGCAGAATCATCCTGTAATTAACCACAGTGAGTGATCATAGGAGAAGTAAAGCTTAAGTAAGATAAAGAACAATGTTGTACCAGAGATGATTTCTCTGTGTTAAAAATCTGATTTTTTACAGTTGTATTTGATGATAAAGTCCAATTTTCGGAGCAAGTCTACAGGAATGCTAATATCTTCACAGTGATCCCAATCATAGTCGTGTGCTGTCTCTGGGTACTGTGACATCTTCCCTGAAGGTTAATAGTCCTTGAGTACTATCTTTTCTCCTTGCCATGGGACCTCTTCTTATTCACTCCTTGCTTTAAGAAAGCTTATATTTCCAGAGTGACTTGGCATAGTTCCCCATTACTTTAGCAAGTCCTAGCCTAGGAGAAAAGAGCCCCAGCTACTGATTGATACAGAATTACCAGCATCTCCCCAGCTGAGGAAGGAGTCTTCTGCATTTTGTATATCAAGTCTGCCCCTTCCCCAGTGCTACAGCCCCACCGGTGTGTGTAACACCATATGGCTCATGTGGCAGCAAACCCTCATAGCCACGGACCCCTTCTGAGGCTTAGTGTCGTCTGAGGGTGATGGTAAACTTCAAATAACAGCTTTTAGCCATCTCCCTCCTCTCCTCTCCTCTCCTCTCCTCTTTCTATGGCTCTGTGAATTAGCAAATGAAGTCTTTTAATTGTAGACTTTGACTAATAAATCTTAATTTTGGTTTGTAGTATCTTCATGAACTTTCAGCCTTGGTTATGGATTTTGGTGCTTCCCCTGTACATTCCTAGCATGCTTTATTTTCTGCTCTCTTATAATGTCTGTTAGGAGTTGAGTGAGATCCTGTTTATACTGAGCAGGAAATAATTTCTTTCAGTGTTAGGGGATTTTACCTGGAGCAAACATATCCAGGCACTTCCTGGAGCTGTGTCTCCAGGCAGGAGAAAGCAGGATGCAAAATGCATGTCATTGTCAGAAGGCTGAGGAGATGTAGTTAACTAAGAGAGTCAGAAGGACATGGTGTTACATGCATTTTTTTTGTTTGTTTCACTGCAAACTTTGTTTCAGGTGCCTAGATTTTATTCAAATTAAGGTGAATCTCTTAAATATGTGGGTTTTCCCTTTCTTTCTGAGCATTAAAGAAGAAATAGTACAAGAACATGTAAATAGAGCCCTCATCTATTCAGAAAGACACAGTTCTTTAGTCCTCATTTTAGTGGGGAAGCCTATTTTTTTTCCTCGGCCTCAAGAAATCGTTGCTTGTTTTGATGTGTTTGCTCTGTGGTGTTTTTTAGAATTGTATCACAGGCTCTAGAATACATTTTCTAAGGTGGTCGTTTTGAGTAAGGGCTTCCCCAAAGAAGTATGTGTGCTGGCACACTCCTCTTCCAGGTCTGAGGTGGTCAGTAGGTCACAGGGTGTTTGGGAAGTAGTGCTCTGTCCTGCAAATGCATGAAATGCACCCCCAGCCAGAGGGAAGATCGTATGGGAAGAGCTAGTCATCACTCATACCTTCTGTGCCGGAGACTTGGCAGGGCTGTGTGTGTCTAACACCTGTCTTTATAAGCACCCAGGATAAACCTTCTGTTCTTAATCTTTTCTGTAGAATTGTGTTGGGCATGTGTCCCATAAATGTTCAGTCATGAAGGTTTGCAGTATTCTTGTGAGACTGTGTGTTATCATGTTAATTTCAGGCATCAGTAATTGCAAAGTTGATAGACTTGAGAATAAAAGTACTCAAGGTATTCAATGGATTTGGAGTGCTTCAGCGCTCAGGAGTATGACTTTACCTTTTCTGAGTAATTAGCACTCTGGTGTGTATGACCCTCACTCACAGATTAGAGTCCTTTAAGCTTCTGACAATTCTGCACATTTTTTGAAGCAAGATGAACCAGAAAAAGGTGGTCAGCCAACTAGTGGTGGTCTCTGAAAACCTGGATTTAACACTTTTGTCTAGCATCTCATGGAGGTCTGTAATAAAACCAAGCACTGAGCCCATGGCCTCTGGATTCATCCCCACAAAAGTTCTATCTGCAGCTGTTTGCAGCAAGATTTGGGGGTTGTTTCCAGTTCTTGCATGTGTTCTGATTTGTAAATAAAGTCACTGAGAGTTGGGATTAGTAAGTGATATTTACATGCTTTGGTTTGAGCTCCTTTGTTAGCAGTCCAGAAGAGGTTTGTAGGCTGTGCAGAAATAGCCCCCTCTTGCCTTTAGAGTAACTAAGCATTTTATCTGGTATGAACAGCATTTGTGTGAGGAAAGAATTCACAAGCTACTTGTTGACTGCTTGCTTTTTTCATGAAGTGGAGCTTCACAAATCATCAAAACTTCTGGCATGACTGGTGGTGGCAAATAAAATATTCCTGCTAGCAATAACACATGGAGTGATGAAAGTCCAGAGAAAGATAGAGGGTCAGTTGTTGTGAAATGGCATCAAGTAAGGAAAACAAAGTGAATATTATTCTAAGGGCTGTTGTGTGATGGCAGCAGGAGGACACTTCCACCATTATGACAAAGTGTTCTTGTCTGCTGATGATTTATTAATATAAAAAAGGGTAGCTTATTTTTTTGATCAAAATTATTTACAGTATTTGCAATAAAAAATATTTACTGTGTTTACCTTTTGCCAGGCTTAGATGTGAAGCAGTTCGTTTGCATGACTTTTTCATTTTTTATAAACACTGTCAGTATGACATATCTTTCTGGAGAAAATAATAATATAATTGCCATGGTTAAATCCAGCCTCAGATCTCATTTAAAGTAGAGCACGAGGGCTGTTAAGTACCTGATAATCTATTAACAGACAATCAAACTAATCCTTTCCAAGAATCTGACAGGCAGCATCTCCTTCTGTTCAGGAAGACTCCTTAGTCAAATTGTGTTATATATGCCAATGGATGTCCCCAACAGCCGACCTAGATATATGAAATATAGGTCTTCAATAAGCAAGACAATATTATGTGACCTGGTTTCACAGAATTCTTAACTGTACATATGAAATTATCTAAATTGAAGTTTTAAGGCTTGTCTAAAATAAGTTTTCCAAGGTTGAAAATCTCAGAAGAGTTAACAGCATTGCGTATGTCCTGTCCAATGAAGATGAGGTTTCAGGTTGCTGCCAGGAGATTAGCTGCTTATTCTTAAGTAGCTGTGACACTTCACTGGTCTCTAACAGGACACAATCTGAAAAAAACCCCTCCTTTTTTCCTTGAATTCTAAAACCTTGTGTCATATTGGGTGTTGCCACTGCTCACTGCAGTGCAGACTGTAATGCTTGTGCAGTTTCTGTTTAACAGGCTTGTAGTAAATACTTCCTTGACTGGCAAATGACACTTAGCCCAATTTATTGTTTATCTTGGTACTACACGGCACCTGAAGAGGAGAAAAGGAGGGAAGAACTGACTTCTTTGCGGATTTGTTTCTTCTGCTCTAAGTCTGATTGAAAATAGGTTTTCCTGTTTGTATAACATACTTTAAACTGGTGGAAATAAAGGACAAGCTGTTTTAGCAATAGAAAATACAGCAACTATGCATTGAAAGCTACTCTTAAGCTCTCTTTGGTCATGTTCCTGTAGAGGGCTATAAAAGCTAAGAAAGAGTAGATCATTAGTAACTACTTGCATGTCATGTATCTCCTGTTGACCATGTCTATTAGTTTTTGGTTCCCTCTTCAGTAGTTTAAGGGTCATACTGGTGCCGATAGACACCAGTGACAGCAAGCACAGTATCTTACCTGCTATTTTTTCCAGACATTAATTTATTGGCATTACTGTTGATGCAGTAACACATTCATTTCTACCCACTGAGTTTTCCTATGTTCTTTCCTCCTAAGTTAGCATCTGCACTGAGGGTTTTCACACTTGATCTGATCCGGAGAGGAAGTATGGCATTGTCTTTTGCCAAGTGAAAACTGTTCTTCCAGCAGAACTTTTTCTTTTTAAAACAGAACAAAAATATGAGTCTAGACATGATACTGCTTTAAAATCATGCATCTTTGGCTCATTTTACTTTTGGAACTTGTTCTCATTCAGTGCTAGCTATTATTTTTTCTCTTAAAAAGGAGTTTGAATACTAAAAACTGTTTAGACAAGAACAGGTGTAGGGTGAGAGAAAAATAAATGCCATGAATGCTACAAGTAGCTGCTAAGCAAAACCACTAAAAACTAGCTAAAATACTAACAAGAATCATCTTGCCTCTAATGCCTATCACATGATAAAGATGGTGAGCTCTTCTAGTCTCTTAGGAATCAAGAGGATGCTGTCTGCAATAATATTGTGTTACCATTTATGAATTGGATAATCAGGAAAAAAAAAGCTTTAAAGAAATGACCAAGAAGCTCTCTAGCCTGTTAACATTGATATTTTAAATTCAAAATATAAGACTGTTGATAAGTGCCTCAGCCAAATGAATGCAATTGCATCCATATTCAGAAGTCTTTTAAAGTGGCCTAGGAAACTGTGAGCCAAATAGTCTGGTTTCACTCCTCATCCCCATCCCAGAAAGAGATCATCAGCACAGTAGTGACTTGACAATGAAAGTCCTCTCTGAAGAGTTTATCTCTGACTGTAGATTTGCTCTTGTTGATGTGAACAAATCTGTAGAAAACTCCAGAGAAATTTAATCACATGTTCGAGTTGACCTGGATAAATTAAATCCCTATAAATGTTGTCAAAGATGTAGGTGCAGGCTGCAAGTTACAAGGAGAATGAACAACCTGTGTTGAACAGGCCAACACTGGGGACAAGGATTGTGTTTTGAGTAGTTGTGGCTTTGAAGAGTACGTGGAACTTGCAGAAGACATGCAGCTCAGTTTGAACTTCTGGTATGAAATCCTGTGACAAAAGACCTATGAGCATTTGGATTTATAAATAGAAACTTTGCATACAAGGAGGAATTTATTTCTATTTAAGTTATTAATAAAGGCCACTATTGGTATGCCGCAAGCTTCTTGGCAGTCATGTTCTAAGAATGATCTGTAAAACCAGCAGAAGGGGTAAATAAATGAAAAGTTAAAGGACTGATAGTTATGCCTCCTGGGCACATGAATAGTCAGTATGTGGTACATGATGCAGTCCAGATATGTCTCTGGAAGGAATGTTTCACTTAAGTATTACTTATTGATGTAACTTTAAAGGTATCTTGGTACTTATGCTGTATCTTATGCAGGTGATCAGATTGTTGCTCTTGAACCTTTTTTATTTTTGTTTGCGTGGCGTAAAAGAAGACCATTTTAATCTTTCATTTCTGGCCCAGAGATCTATAAATTATGCTGCAGGAGTTTAGGGTATTTATCTCACCATTTTTTCAAAATGAATGTCTGGTTTTTGAAGTGCCTTGCAGAATTTATGTAACTATGAAGATTCAGTGCTTACTAATTCATTACTCACAGGTTCTGCTTGCCAGCTAATTTCCTTCAGAACTTGGTCCATAATAATATATGTTACATATAGCAAGCTACGTGTCTGTTAGTGAAAACAAGCTGATTCGTCTGTTAAAAAAAGCCCAAAGAAACACTTATTTACTTTTGCCAGGTGCAATGTAATGTGCTTTGCATCTGACTTTGTCTAAAGGGTGTATTTTTGAGGATGTAAAAGCTGTGTGATTTTTACTGTCTCTTTTTCTAGACTGTGATTTTTGCATTGTACTCTGTCACATTATATACCAACGGGAGGAGGGAGGCTGTGTGTATAATGTCTGCACCTAGTGTGAAACAATATGTAGTTTAATCTCTGTTAAACTTTTTTTTTGTAAAGGCAGCAAATACAGTCTAAGATGGACTGAATCATTTCTGACGAAGACTAAAGGGGAAATCAAGATTAAATTTAAAATGGAAAGCTTGGCAGCACATTCAAGAGAAACAGGAGACAGAGGAATAACTGAGAACGTAGAAATTGATGCAATGTAAGCACAGAGCTGAAGGACAAAAAAAGATAGCATGGCATGGAAAAATAAATGGGAAATTAAGGAGATATTTGACATGAGTGGAATAAGTGTTAGGAACAGGTGTTACCAAAAGGAAAGCCAATATCAAGAGATATTAATAGTGACAGAAAGAAAGATAATTCTCTTGCGCCAAATTTTTTCTCATAAGGCATGTTAGTTTAAGCTTAATTATTTGATTTCAGAACCATTTTTTTAAGGTTCCTAATATAGATTTTCCTTTTTGAAAACCACAGAGAGAGTGGATCATCAGTTGGGTTGGGAATTTGAGGGACATAATGCAGTCTGTTACTCAACTTAGTAGAACAGCTGGTAGTACCAAAATACCAAAGATCACTGATTAATAGGGAAAGCCCCCAAACCATGTCCAAGATTCATTTTTACCATTTGCTTTGCCTGGATGTGTTTGGCTACAAAGGCCTGTTGAAAGACTGATATATTAGAGTCAATTCTAGTTCGCAGGAATACGTTCTGGAGATGAGAAAGCATTTTCCCCCTGTCAGATTCCCCAAGATGTTTCTCATACTCCTGTTCACTACAACTATACTCTTGGGAGTCAATCTGTTTTATGTCTTACCTGCTTTAGCCCTCCATTCATTCCCTGTCCTTCCTTGAGGCCTTTTCTTTCTTCCCTTCACTGCCTATTTGTGTTACTTTCTTTTACAAACTTCTCCCTGTCACTTCACCTTGTGGGAGGTCAGGGTCTGGAAGCTTCTGCTTCCCCACTGGCAAAGCTCCATGCTGATCTTTGGTCCCTTGATGGCTCTTTCCTTCAGTTTCCTGATGGCCATTCAGATTGATTTTTCTCCCTTCTCTTTCTCCATTCCCTTTTCCCATAGATTAAATCAATCTTTCTCAGTGCCAGCAACTAGTGGGGGAACATTTAAGCCAGATGCTAGAGGATGTGTTTGCTATCACATCTGGTTCCCTGTAGTAGCTCCTACAGCAAGAAGAAATCATCTGAAAAATCATCTAAGCAGGGCATGCTTAGACATGAATGATTGTGATTGCTAAGTTGTGCCAGTTCAAGATTGTTGCTTCTAGTCCTGAGACAATTTTTTTACAAAGGTAACTAACCTGGCAGGCTAATACTGCTCGTGCAGGTAAACTTACAGTGAAGAAGCCAGAGATGTGAAAAGCAGAAAAGATAAAGCACAAAAATTGCCTAGGCTGAAAGCAACTTTCTAATAATAATAATAGTAGAAGAGAAAATTGACTCAAGACTGCCATGTGTTTTGGTTCAGTTAGATGGGATGTGAAACCATGTGCTTTATCTTTTGGAATGATCAGATCAGGGAGACATATGCCAGATTTTCATTGCATTTATTCTGAATTTTCAGTGGTCTGTGATGTTGACTGACTGGTATAAAGTCCTTGGATTTGGAGGCCCTTTAAAAACTGAGAACACATAACTTTTCTACTCAGATATGCATGAAACCCGTGCCAAGAAAGCTGATATGGCTATTGAAGTGAATGGAAATTATGCAGTTTAATTGAGGTATTAGTAGCCAGTGCCAGGTAGTTTAAATGTGATTAGCTGGTTGTCCAGCACATGCCAAATTTTTATATTTAGATCTTCTAAAGCAAAAATGTGGAATATTTCTAATAAGATAATATATGCACAGACTTTCTCGTGGGTTTTAAAAAAATATCAGTAGTGTGAAACTAATGAATATTTCATTAGCTCCTAAGATGCCTCAGTCAACAGTAACTAGATTCTTCATGACTCTTGTCCAGGAAAGTAGCTTTGGAAAACTTTTGTACAAGATAAAGATAGTATCACTAAGAATTCTGTTTGCAAATCTTTCCCTGCTGATGGTAGAAAACCACCATGGTATTTATTATCTTAGATCTGAATAGCAGCATTTAAATATACAGTTGCTAACTTGTAAAATGCAGATAAGGGGAGTTGTAGACAACCAGACAATATCTGGCTTATCTGCATTTAAATGATACAGTTTAAGTATTTTTCTGTGTTTATTTTTTCAGCTCATTAGTAGACTGTAAATGAACAATATGATCAGTACAACTCTAACTTAGGAACTACCACTATGCTAGTGTATGGTCTAGTCCACCCAGATCAGTTGATATGATGGAGTAATTTTTTGCCTTGCCCCTGTATTCATTATTTCCAAAAAGCTGTGACCTGTAATTTTATCTCGGAACAGTCTAGAGCCCCCACTAGGAAAGAGATCTGGCAGCTTTGGATGTATGAATGGACCTGTCCAGCCCTATGGGCGTTACTGAGCTTTTTGTTCCAGAAGTAGAATGCAGAGCACAGTTGCAGCTTTTTTCTTGGAAGTCATGATAATTCTGATGCACTGCATTAGAAAACTTTTACAAGCTGAATCTCCAGACAGCTAACTAAGGATAGCTAGGGTTGTGTAGCCATGAATTTTAGATCAGAGGCAACTGTTATATCACCTAATTACATGCATCATCTGAAACTGGACAGCCTTCTTTGCCTTCCTACCATTCTTTAAAATTGTCAACAAAAGTATGTCTTTCAGGGAGGGATCCAGTGTGATGTTATTACATAAAAGTATTTCTAAAAGTCTTGTGTGCGGTGTTACGGTCTAAAGAAAATGTCAACTTAGTCTGCATATTTTGAAAACTAAGGGAGTTTCTTTTTCCCAAAAGAAAGTACTTAATCCATAAATATTACATAACTTGATGATTTACTCATTTCACAGGACAAAAAATGCTTCATGAAATGTTCTGTCTGCTTTATGCTGTTATTCTTGAGAGACCAGACTCTGCACAGGAGGACTTTGCAGTTACAATTGCATGAACAGAAGTAACTGCTCCTGGACTTCATCAGGGTGGATTTGGCAGTGTTTTACAATTTTGAAGATTGTTAGAATTAAGCACAGTTTTTCTCTCTGCCTGTGTAAATTGTCTGCATGTAACAACCATATACCTTACAGAAGTGCAGTAGCTTACAAGGCAGAGATTTTAAATGAGTGTTGTTGGGCACCAAAGCTAATGCAGAAGATGAATGGCGTCATCCCTTGGTTACTCATACCTTCAAAAAAGGGCAAGCAGGAGGACCCAGGGATCTACAGGCCACTCAGCCTTACGTCTATCCCTGGAAAGGTGATGGAGCAACTCATTTGGAAAACTATTCCCTGGCCCATGAACAGCAAGGGGATTGGGGAAGTCATGTTCAACCAGCCCTGATAACCTGTGATGAAATTACTGTCTCTCATAAAATCCTGGTAAAATATGGGCTGGATGAGTAGGTAAGTGAGGTGGATTGAAAACTGGCTGAACAACTGAACTCAGAGGGTGATTATCAGTGGTGCAAAATATAGTTTGAGGCCAGTGACTAGTGGTGTACCCCAGGTATCAATACTGTGTCCAATCCTGTTCAATATGCATATTAATGATATTGGTGATGGGGCCGATGGCACCCTCACCAGATTTGCTGATGACACCGAACTGGGAAGAGTGACTGATATGCCAGAGGGTCATGCTGCCACCCAGAGGGACCTCAGTAGGCTGGAGAAACAGGCTTGACAAGGAACCTCATGCAGTTCAGAGAGGGCAAGGGTCAAGTCCTGCTACTGGGGAGGAACAACCCCATACACTACTATATGCTGTGGTCCACCCAGTTTTGCAAAAAAGTGATGAACACCAAGGTGACCATGTACAGCAATGTGCCTTTGCAATAAAGAATGTGAATGGTATCCTGGGCTGCATTAGGAATTTTGCCAGCAGGTCAAGGAAGGATTCATTCCCTTTGCTGTGTCCAGTTCTAGGCTCTGTATTACAAGAGACATGAACATACTGGAGAGAGTACAACAAAGGGCCACAAAGATAGTTAAGGGACTGGAGCAGCTCTTATTTGAGGAAATATGGGAGGAGCTGTGACTGTTCACCCTGAAGGAAAAAAGGCTCGGAGAGGACCTTATCCCTGAAGGAAGGAAGTAAAGAAAGTATAGCAAATTGTCACCATATCCATTTTAAGTTGACACCGTAGTCCAGAAGCAAATTGTTTCCTGTTTTTTTCACTCTGATCTTAGACTGCTGAGATGGGCTTAGATTTTTCATTTCCATATCGATATTTTTTCTTTCACATAGTAATATATAAATCCACAGAGCACCCCTTTGCAGGGTAAGTCTTCTCTTGTTTAAAGAGGTTTCAGTCTTTTGGAAATGCTAGGTGTTGCTCATCAAGTACTTCAGTAATCTTTGCAGCTCACCAAAGACAGCAACAGTAGCTTAGCTATGGCATTGTCTTTACAGTATCTGCAAATATTCCTTCCTTGAACATCTGCTACGACTCAAAAGACCTACAATGCTGGAGAAGTGCTGTTGAATTTGTGTATTTCTACATCATTTCACCACTATAGATAGTGTAGTTTGTAGCTGCCTTGCTAAATTTCATCTGAATGTGATTTACATTCTCCAGGACCAATTCTAGATGTGGCATACCTCTTCAGTCATCTCTCACAAACATCTGTAAAATACAGCTGGAGTCCTCTTGCACTCTCACTTCATACTGTGATTGCTGAAATATTACCAGAATCTTACTGCATCTCCTTCATCTGACGAGATGCCTTTGTAATTAAATCCATGGAATTTAATTATTAGATGCAAATGTATAAAGAGGGAGCCATTTCTTCATTTCTTGGTAGCAGGGTTGCCCTCACTTGCTGTGGGGAATGCTCTAGGAACACTTTATGCAAAACCCAGGAGTTCCCAGTCTTGAAGGGATAACATGTTGAAACTTAGAGCTACTCATCTGGCATACAGACATCTTTGTCCTATTCAGTAAGACTTATTAAGCTACCTTTTTTGTGTTGTTACTGCGATAATGGTGCCTGATTTACAGCAGTAAACGACACCGTAAGCCTCTATCTCTACTCATGCGGAAAGTCCAATCTGGCAAGTTGAGCTTTAAATGGGTGGCTAGCCACCAAAAGGCAGAGAGGAATTCACTTCTGCAATTGCACTCTGAAGGTAGGAAGGTAACTATTCTTGATTGGGCCAAGGAATATGACATAGTTTCTGCAAAGGTCTGAGCCTGGTATTGCTGTCAGGTGCCCTGTTTTTTAAAATCTTTATGCAGTGATTAGGTAGGTCTGCCTCATCGTCTTCATCCTTAGTGTTCAAGGGAAACGTGTGCAAGATTTGGTATTAATAGTAATACTGATGGTGAACTGAGTACTACATTTTTGTCAACTCGTGCAATATAGCTGGTGTGTTTGATGGGTTTGGTTTTTTTAAAGGATCAAGTGTTACCAAACCTACAGATTTAGCAACATTACATGCCCATAGATACTAGTTAATAGCCATCAGATTAAGGAGAAGTCTGGCATTTATTAATACTTAATAAGAATGACACAAAGGCTAGTCTATGCACATAAATGAAAGAGGTTATTTGTATAAAACATCTATAATCTCCCTCAGAGTTGGGAACTGAGGCCATTCAATGCTGTTTGTCTTTCATAGTGCTGGAACAGAACACCTAACAGCAGTATATGCATAATATAGTCTTCTGAGAGTTGCAGTCATGCATCTAGACAGTCACTGGATACATCAATAATGCTTTTGAAGAATTGTTGAAATCTTTAATGCCTTTTTAGCTGAATGTTTTGGCCTTACTTGGATTAATAGGCTCAGGAGCAAGCTTTCATATTGTGGGGTGGGTGGCAGGTTTGATGTGTTAAGCATCAATTTAATGGATGAAAATTATTCAGGTTCTCACAGCTGGCCTGCTGTACACACTAGTTTGTAGATACTGACTGCTGTTTTCATCTTAAAGAGGGATCCACTTACCTGATTTGGGATTTAGGTTTTGTCTTTCCTGCCAATTTTTACTTTCTTCCCTTCTATCTGTAAACAGCTTGAATTATTTTTGAAAGGGGTAAAACATCCTTCTGTTCCTTTACAGTATTTGCAGAAAGAAGCATTAGCCTAGCAAAGGGCATGTAAATAAATAGCTTTAGTGTATTAAATTTCGGAGAGTCATAGAATGCTAGGGGGTTGGAATTGATCTTGAAGATCATCTAGCCCCAACCCCCTCTGCCATGGGCAGGGACACCTCCCACTAGACCAGGTTGCTCAGAGTCTTATCCAACCAGCCTTTGAACACTGCTAAGGTTGGGGCATCCCCCACCTCCTTGGGCAACCTGTTCCAGTGTCTCACCACCCTCACAGTAAAAAATTTCTTTCTAATCTCTAATCTACATTTACACTGTTTCCGTTTATACCCATTACTATTTCTCCTATCACTACAGTTCCAAACAAAGATCCACCCCTCTCCAGCTTCCTTGTAGGCCTTCAGGTACTGGAAGGTTGCTGAGGTCTCCATGCAACCTTCTCTTCTCCAGGCTGAACAGCCCCAACTTTCACAGCCTGTTTTCATAGGGGAGATGCTCCAGCCTTCTTATCAACTTTGTGGCCCTTGTCTGTACTTGCTCCAACAGTTCCACATCCTTCTTGTGCTGGGGACACCAGAGCTGTATATACAGTACTCCAGGTGGGGTCTCACAAGAGCAGAGGGTTAGAATCATAGAGTTTTAGGGGTTGGAATGGACCTTAGAGATTATTTAGTCCCAACCTCCTCCACCATGGGCTGGGGCACCTCCCCACTAGACCAGGTTGCTCAAGGCCTTGAACACCAGTCAAGTCTCATGGGTCAAGGTAAAGACAGGGAGAGATCACTCACCAATTACTGTCGTGGGTAAAACGCATTTGACTTGGGGAAATTAATTTATTAGCAATCAAACCGGAGTCATATAATGAGGAAAAGAACTAAAATCTTGAAACACCTTCTCCCCAGCCCTCCATTCCTCACAGGCTCAGGGTCACTAACAATTTTGTCTGCTTTCACCCCTGCAAGCAGGTCAGGGGGATGGAGAATTTGCAATCAGTTCATCACAGATTGTCTGTGCCACTCCTTCCTCCTCAGGGGACAGACTCCTCATACACCTCCCCTGCTTCATCGTGGGGTCCCTCCCATAGGAGGCACCCCTTCATGAACTTCTCCAGCATGAGTCCTTTGCATGGGCTGCAGTTCATCCAAACTGCTCCCGTGTGGGTCCCTTCCATGGGGTGCAGTCACTCAGGAACAGACTTCTCCAGTGTGGGAATCCCCACTGGGTCAAAAGTCCTGCCAGCAAACCTGCTCCAGCACGGACTTCTCTCTCTATGGTCTGTAGGGCCTGCCAGGAGCCTGCTCCAGCATGGGCTTCACGCAAGGTTACAGTCGTCTTCGAGCATCAGCCAGCTCTGGTGAGGGGTCCTCCAAGGCTGCAGGTGGATATGTGCTCATCATGGACCATCATGGGCTGCAGGGGCACAGCCTGCCTTGCTGTGGTCTTCACCTGGAGCCCCTCCTTCCTGATTGACCTTTGTGTCTGCAGGGCCGTTTCTATCCCATGTTCTCACTCCTCTCTCTGGCTGCAGATGCTGTTCTGCAGTTGTTTTTTTTTACCGCCTTCTTAAATACATTATCCAGAGGCGCTACCACCGATGCTTCTGGGCTCAGCCATGGCCCGTGACGGGTCCGTCATGGAACCAGCTTGCATTGGCTCTGTCGGACACAGAGGAAGCTTCTGGCAGCCTCTCACAGAAGCCACCCCTGTAGCACCTCCACTACCAAGACCTTGCCGTGGAAGCCCAATGCAGCAACATGGCTGAAAGAGTAGTATGGCAGCTGAGTAATTCTCTGTTATTATGTTCCCTGGCAGAGTCAAATTATCTCAGTCTTTGTAGTTATATGTGTTGTACAGATCATTTTTAAAAGCTGCAGTGATGACTTTGCAGCAATCACAGTCATGCTTCATTATTAGTTATCCTTATCACCAGCTTTTTCCCAATAGCTAACTTACTTTCCCTTGCTCCATTTTGGTGTTATTTTGTGTTCTTCATGTCCACAGAAAAGAATGTTATTTCATTTTCCTTGGGGTAGCCTTTTATATACTGAAAAATCATTATCTTGTCTTCTCTTGAACTTCTTTTGTCTGGACTAAATAACCCCAGTTCTTTTACTGTTTCCTAATGAGCTCTATTTTCAAAGCATCCATTAATTTTTTGTTCTCTGTTCTTGTGTATATATTTCTTGAAATGCAGTGCCTGTCAGCAGGGAGGTGCCAAGGCTGAAGTAGTATGTATCAGTTCAACCTGCTGCAAAAAAAAAAAAAAAAAAAAAAAGAAAAGAAAAATACTTACTATATGATAAGTAACTATGTTGTCTGATAGCAGTATATTATTTAAAAGATGGAGCCTGGGGCTTTTTCTGTTGTTCTTATGGTAAGTCTGAAACCTACTAAAAGAAGACACGTGAACGAGCTCAGTGGTCAGATCTGCAGTTTCCCATAAAAGGCACCTCACCTACCAC
>NW_008669866.1:64852-114898 GCF_000695815.1 Acanthisitta chloris | reverse complement strand
TACATCTCTCCAAATATGCTCTTCTGGTCACTTGGCTCTGATAAAAACCTAAGGAGCTCTCCCCTAGTTCTTACTCCAGCCTGTGTAGGTAAATGCTGTACCAAGCACTGAGTGGTTTTCTTCTGTAGAAGCAGCAGTGAGATAGGATTGAAGCGGCAGTAATAGAAAGTGAATGCATGCCTTCAGCCAATTTTGTGTTTCCTTGTATTCAGTCTTGGATAAGAGGGATAGGGAGAGGGAGTGTTTTACCTTCTGATGCTAAATCAGTGGTACATACAGTCCTCAACCCAATGGAAGTGACAGGTGGGTGCCTCTAATCTCAGCAAGTTTTGGCAGAAAATATAGGCTAACGACATGGTTGTCTGAACTAGCAGTTATTGCTGATGCTCTGATGCTGAAATGGCTCAACCATTGCTTTGCTTAAGCTGTCTTGTCTAGATTCATATACATTTAGATCAGCTCAACCTTTACTTCATACACTCTTACTCCTTCCAGTGGTATAGCTTGTTGCCCAGATATTGTAGTACATTTCAAACTGATTAAAAGCTGGATAACAGTATGTAAATAGTTAGCCATTAAGAATATTTGTCTAGCAAGGATGTTTCTAGGGATGTTCTGCCATCTTGCCCTAATCTTTTAGAATCTTTTATTAATGAACAATGTGATAATGTGTAGCACTCTCAGAGGGTGCAGGATCCAAAAGCTGAAGCTAAACAAATTCATGCTACAAATGTCTTTCCACACTATGTACCATTTAACTAGAAGTCATCATTCTCTTCTCAGTTAGGTGTTGAAGCTTCTCTGCACTGTGGAGGAACTCCCTGTAGATGACTCTCTGTAGATAGTTCTGTCTGGTCTTGACCTATCTACTACTTAAAAATCTAAAAGTTCAACATGAATCTTTGACACTTATTTATAGATGCAAATCAGATAGTTTATATGTAACTGGGCCAAGACAGTGAGCTTTTAGTTCCCTTCAGGGTTTCTTTTTCCACAGTTACCGTGGACTCCACCTGTATGATAACTCTTCCTTATACTATGTCTTCCTATTTTGAGTTAGTCTTTTCTTCGAGGTCAGAGAGTTATGTGAATTTTACTGCTAAATTTCTGCACATTTTCTCAAAGACTCTCGTCAATATCTTTGCTAAAAACCATTCTAGCCATATTACCTCTGTTACTCCACAATTTCTGTCAAATCATATTCTGAGGTATCTCCTTTTTCATTTTTGACATAACCTATCTTAAAATTAATTCAGAATACCTCTGTAAAAGTTCTTTTTCCTGGCTCATTACTTCCACCTCCATCTCTCCATACTCTAGTGCATCAAATACAATTAGATGTCATCTTTAATATTTTGTTCTGGTTTATTTCATATCTCTCTAGTCACCTCCTCACTGCCTTCACAGGAAAAAATGTTTTCCTAATATCTAACGTAAATTTCCCCTCCTTCAGTTTGAACCTGTTGCCCCTTGTCCTATCATTGCAGTTCCTAACAAAGAGTCCCTCTCTGACTCTCATGTAGCTCCTTCAGATACTGAAAGGCTGCTATGAGGTGTCCACGCAACCTTCTCTTCTCCAGGCTGAACAGCCCCAACGTCTTCAGTCTGTCTTCAGAGGGGAGATGCTCCAGTCCTCTTATCAACTTTGTGGCCTCCTCTGGACTTGCTCCAACAGTTGCATGCCCTTCTTATGTTGAGGAGGCCAGAACTGCACACAGTATTCCAGGTTGGAATCTTACAAGTGCAGAGTATAGGGGGAGAATCACCTCTTTTGACCTGCTCGCACACTCCTTTTGGTGCAGCTCAGGATTTGATTGGCTTTCAAGGCTGCTAGTGCACACTGCTGGCTCATGGTGAGCTTC
Organism: Acanthisitta chloris; assembly: GCF_000695815.1. Classification (NCBI taxonomy): domain Eukaryota; kingdom Metazoa; phylum Chordata; class Aves; order Passeriformes; family Acanthisittidae; genus Acanthisitta; species Acanthisitta chloris. The sequence goes on along the minus strand of NW_008669866.1, from coordinate 113,036 downwards.
TCATCCACTGTCACTTCTAAGTCTTTCTCCTTGTTGCTCTCAATTACTTCCCCACCCAGCTTGTAGGTGTGCGTGGGATTGCCATGGTCCGGATGTAGGACCTTGCACTTCATTTTGTTGAACTTCATGAGGTTTGCAGTGTCCCACCTCTCAAGCCTGTCAAGTTCCATTGGGTTGGCATCCCCTCCCTCCAGTGTGTCAACTGCCCCACACAGCTTGGGGTTGTCAGAAAACTTGCTGAGGGTGCACTCAATCCCACTGTCCATGTCACTGACAAAGATGTTGAACAGTATCAGCCCCAGCACTGACCCCTGAGGGACACCACTTATCACTGGCCTCCACGTGGACAATGAACCGCTGACCACAACTCTGTGTGTGATGACCAGCCAGCACCCCCTGCCATGAGCAGCGACACCTCCTCACTAGATCGGGTTTCTCAAGGCCTCATCCAGCCTGGTCTTGAACACAACCAGGTAGGGGCAACCATCACGTCCCTGGGCAATCTGTGCCAGTGTCTCACCACCTTTGTAGTAAAAAAACATTTCTCTAATATCTAACCTAAACAACTGACCTGTAGGTGTGACTGGGATTGCCATGACCCAGATGTAGGACCTTGCACTTCATTATGTTGCACTTCATGAGGTTTGCATTGGCCAGCCTCTCAAGCCTGTCAAGGTCCCTCTGGATGGCACATCCCTTCCCTCCAGCATGTTGACTGCCCTACACAGCTTGGTGTGGTCAGTGAACTTGCTGAGGGTGCACTCAATCCCACTGTCCATGTCACTGACAAAGATGTTGAACAGTATCAGCCCCAGCACTGACCCCTGAGGGACACCACTTATCACTGGCCTCCACGTGGACAATGAACCGCTGACCACAACTCTGTGTGTGATGACCAGCCAGCCAGTTCTTTATCCACTGAGTGTTCCACCCATCAAATCCATGTCTCTTCAATTTAGAGACAAGGATGTTGTGTGCACAATGTCAAATGCTTTGCATAAGTCCAGGCAGATGATATCAGTTGCTCTGCCCCTATCCACAAATTCTGTGCCCCCGTCATAGAAGGCCACCAAATTCATCAGGCATGACTTGCCCCTGGTAAAGCCATGCTGGTTATTACCAATCACCTCTTTGCTTTTCATGTGCCTAAGCATAGCTTCCAGGAGAATCTGCACCATGATCTTGCCTGGCTGGTGTGTTTGGGTTATATTTCCCTTTTTCCAGTCATCGGGGTGTTCACCTGACTGCCATGATTTCTTGAAAATTATAGATAGTGGCTAAGCGACCACATCTGCCACTTCCCTCAGGACCAGAGGATGAATCTCATCAGGACCCATGTACTTACGCATGTTCAGGTTCCTTAGATGGTCTCGAACCTAATCCTCTTCTACAGTGGGTTCAGGGGTTTTATTCTCCCAGTCTCCACCTTTGCCTTTCTTGGCTTGGTCAGTGAGGCTGGAGCACTTGAAGACTGAGGAAAAGAAGTCACTGAGAACCTCAGCGTTTTCTTTATCCAGGGTAGCCATGTCTCCTGTTTCCTTCCAGAGAGGGCCCACGTTGTCTCTAGTCTTTCTTTTACATGCAGCATACCTGTAGAAGCCCTTCTTGTTATCCTTAATGTCCCTGGCTAGCCTCAATTCCCACTGTGCCCTAGTTTCTCTGACTGTCTCCAACTTCTCTTACAACTTCTCTTACAACTTCTCTGTATTTCTCCCAGTCCATTTGTCCTCCCTTCCACCTTCTGAAGGCCTCATTTTTTCCCCTAAGTTTTTTCAGCAATTCCTTATTCATCCACAGAGGCCTTCTGGCATTTTTGCCTGATTACCTCTGTGTCTGGATCATTGTTCCTGAGCTTGGAGGAGATGATCCTTGAATATCAGTCAGCAGTCTTTGGCCACTCTGCCTTCCAGGACTTCATCCCAAGGCACTCTGCCAAGAAGGTCCTTGAAGAGGCTGAAGTCTGCTCTCCTGAAGTCCAGGGCAGTGAGCTTGCTGTGCACCTCCCTCACTGCCCTGAGAATCTCGAACTCCACCGTCTTGTGATTGCTACAGCCAAGGCTGCCTTGGAGCACCATGTTCCTCACCAGCTCCTCCCTATTGGTGAACACAAGGTCCCGCATGGCTCCTCTTCTTTATGGTTCCTCTAGTACCTGTGTAAGGAAGTTATCATTAGCACATTTGAGGAACCTTCTTGATTGCTTATTTTTCAGTTCCCTTCTCCAGTGGGCATCTCTTCTGTTTTTCTCCTATAGTCTTTACAAAAGGGAGAGATCCTTTATATAAATCTAACAGAGCTGTCATGTAGTCCTTCTTAAAGGTCTTGTTCTTCTTGATTACGAGTATTGGTCAGGTTGATAATAGTAGAATCATAGAATATCGCAAGTTAGAAGGGACCCATAAGGATTGTCAAATCAAACTCCCCGCTCCTCTCAGGACTACTTATAACTAAACCATATGACTAAGAGCATCATCCAGATGTTCGCTGAGCTCTGACATGCTTGGTGCTGTGACTACTCACTCTCACAGTGAAGAACCTTTTCCCCATCTGAAATGCCCTTGTCACAGTTTCATTTCATTTCCTCGTATCCTATTGCCTGTCACCAGAGAGATACTGTTTCTGGGCGATGTCCATGTTACATAAGTGTTTTGGTGGCATGGTAGCTCTTTTAGTTATGTGTTCATATGGTGCTTCAAACTGGTGAATAATGTTATCTCCATCCAAATTAAGAAGATACTTCTCCAGAAATGTAGTGAATATTGACAGTGCATTAATTAAAATGTATGCTAGCAACTAACTCGTAAAACCGGATTTGTATCATGGGGACCTACCAAATATGCCTTCTTTGGAAAAGGTGCTTCATGTAGGCTTAGGAGGAACATTCTCCCAATTGCTCATTTATCTAATAGACATTAGGCTCCAAATAAGGCTATTACAGATTTATGTTCCAAAAGGAAGTAAAAATGACACTAGAAATGAGTTTTGGTCCTGTCAGTAATTTCTCTGAGTAATCAGACTAGAGAGGGAAAATTAAGCCTGTAATTGTTTTTCATATGCATTATCAATGAAGGAAAAGCTACAGGAAAATGTGTATATATAGTTTTGCATAGACAGTGCTCATAAAAGAATAGGAACTCTGTCTGCACTATATATATGTATCATAAAAAAGCTATTAGCAGTTTGTAATAGTTAAAATACTTGGGTAGGAGTTGTGTCTTGATTTTTAGCTACCAAATACAAAGTATGGTTTAAAAGCTGCTTTAGAAAACACTTGAAATTCTTGATATTGGTGGAGGGAGGTGGGAGGAGGCCTGATTTTCTTCTGTAACAGGAATCTAAGAACTATTGCGGGAGAGCTTGGAAGGAAAGAAAGCAAAATGACAAGTTTGCTTTTCATGTTCAAATCTAAATGAAATTTATAAAGTGAACAAGTGGCAAAAAAATTATAAGTTCATAATTTTTTTTACAATGTAAAGCTTTTCTAGTACAAAGTGGTGGGTGGGACAAGGAAATTTCAGTCTTTATAGTTCTTGGAGATAAATCAGGCTTTGTAACTATTTGTAATTGATCCTACTATCTTAGGTTTTCAAGATCAAAGCAGTACAACTGGCAGGAAAACTTCTTCCAGCCTTCAACACACCTACGGGTATACCATGGGCAATGGTGAATCTGAAAAGGTAATGAATTTTCTTCTGTGGGGAATTGTGTTTCTCCCCCTTCCTCCAACTTAAAATTAGTAATGGCATACATCAGTTTTGTTAGTAGTGGAACTGTAGAAGATGTAGGCAGATTGGTATTCCTGGTACATTAGAATAATTTTATTAGAGGTCAGAGCATTTTACCTCATTAACTGCAATAAATTGTGATCATGTTGGGATTTTTCTGATTCTGCATTAAGCATTCCATGTGCCATTGGACTATACCAAGTATATTACACCATATGTTGCCCTAGAGCTTAATAATTGTTTCTTTTGTCATGAAAGAACCTATTAAAAACCAAAATTGTTTGCAGGATATGGTTGAACTTACTGGGTTTTCTGTACGATGTGAGCTGTATGTTATCTTTAGAAGACTCACAGCATTTAAGAAGATGATGAAACTCTGAAGATACTTCATTTTACATTTTACCTTAGGTATAAAGTCTAGTGTGCTGAAGTCCTCTACGGTCTGTACAGATGGAGAGTCTCCTTTAGATGACTGTTGAGGTCAGACTGAACTTAGATGGTGTGCATTGTCTTGTGGAAGAGAATTGCCTTGCCTAATTTATCTTGCTCAATGCTGGGACCTCCCTCAGATCTTGAGAGGGTGTTTTTGATGCAAGGCATTCTTTAGATTTTTATTACATTCTTACTGCATGTGGTTCTGGTGCCCTCAACATGATAAAAGCATGGAACTGTTGGAGCAAGTCCAGAGGAGGCCACAAAGTTGATAAGAGGACTGGAGCATCTCCCCTCTGAAGACAGACTGAAGACGTTGGGGCTGTTCAGCCTGGAGAAGAGAAGGTTGCGTGGACACCTCATAGCAGCCTTTCAGTATCTGAAGGAGCTATAAGGGAGCCGGAGAGGGACTCTTTGTTAGGAACTGCAATGATAGGACAAAGGGTAATGGAATCAAATCGAAGGAATGGTAATTAAGGTTAGCTATTAGGAAAAAGTTGTTTCCTGTGAGGGTGGTGAGACACTGGAACAGGTTGCCCAGGGAGGTAGTGGCTGCCCCAACCCTGGCAGTATTCAGGGCCAGACTGGATGAGGCCTTGAGCATCCTGGTCTAGTGGGGAGGTGTCTCTGCCCATGGCAGGGAGGGTTGGGACTAGATGATTTATAAGGTCTATTCCAACCCCTAAAATTCTGTAATTCTTACATAGTAGCTGAATTTGGGATGCATGTCTGGATTGTGCTTAAGCAACTTGGGATAGTGTATATCAGAGTTTTGAATTGTTTCCCTTTTGGGAGAGATACTTGTTGTGCTTTGTTAGATTGTCATAAGGTTTAGGACTACTTTGAGAGCATTAGCCTTAAGTGCCCTTTTGTGATAAGGATATCCTCACTTTGCTGTCAGCCTTGTGCAAAGGACATGGAGCTGTGGATTGCTTTTCTGCAGATGCAGGAAATCACCACACCCTTGCACTGTGATTCCAGTGTGTTTGAAGGGCCCAGGTGGCCCTTATACCTCAGGCAGCACAGGCATATGCCTCACTAGCTCGAGCAACATATATGGTGGGATTTAAGAAGCTGAAGCAGTAGGTGTGTGGATACTTAGCAGTAGGACACAGAGGCCGATCAGATAGGTCAGGTATCACAGCACGGTCAGAAAGGCAGGACCAGGGAGTTTTGCAGTGGGTGGAGGGGAAAGGATTGGGGAATGTCGGAAGTTTCCTGCATACTGGTATTGTTTTTGCATTTATTGTGTCAGTCTCTTGGTAATGAACCAGCCAGCATCACAGCAGAAAATAGTGGTTGGCAAGCCAGAGGGCAGTGACAGTAGCAGGCATATGAGAACACTTGTCATGAGGCTGATGTGCTGCAGAAGACCAGACCTGAAAGAAATATTTGGAAAATTATTGACTTGTGTTTTATTAGCTTTTGTATTAATAATGAAAAAACCCTGAATTTTCTTGTTGTTGCAGTCTGCTTAGTGAGAGGTGCCTCTGCCCAAATTAAAGTGCAAGTAAGACCATATGCCAGGTCAATAATACGTTAATGTAATAGTGTGGGGTTTATTTAATTATAATTATAAATGTGAGGTAGTGAAATAGAAAGAAATAGGAAAGAGCAAGGTTAAAGAGAGTGAGGGAGAGAGAGCAAGAGAGAGACAGAGAGAGGTGGGGGGAGAGAGAGGGAGAGAGAGTTACCACCCGTAGATCCAGCAGTGTCCTACTGGTCCTTCTTCACGTGGAGCTTCTTGATGCTGAGGGTCCTGAATCATGCTGGGGGAGGGGGGTCCCTGGTTGCTTATCTGGGGGTAACACCTTTATGGAGTCCAAATTCTGGGTATCCATGGATGCATATTCCTAATTTCCATGCAGAGTAAGGATGGTCATTCTTTCATTTGCATACTTCTTTAGGGTGGGGGTTTGATGGTCACAGATACTGCCTGCCCGGGGTGATCTTTGACTGGTGATATGTATATGCAGTTTGCCACAGAGGGAATTCTGTTTAGATATGTTAAGCAGGATGTGCTAACCAGATCTTGCCTCCACCAGGCCTGAAATTAGCACAAACTCATCTCTGTGGTGCTTATCTCAAGTTGCTGCCATTGTTGCTAACTCCTCTAAAGGCAGATTCCTTTTGAGGCCTTAGAAGTGTTTGAGACAGGCAAGGCATTCTTTAATTCCTTACACCTGTACCAAAAAAACCCTGAGACAAGCTGATTGTGTGTCTACACTCTGTAGGCAGTGGTTACTGTATCTTAAAAGGTGTTGTGAGAGCTACAAATACTGCTTCATAACCAACATTTTTCCTTTACATTTCCTCCTTCTAATGTGTGAAAGAACAAATAGGCAAAAAGGCATTCCTAATTGATTGTAGTCTTGCTCATAATTGAAATCTTTTATGGGAGGAAGGAGAAGTAATATTTGGGAAAATGTGGTTTACTCCACAAATTAAAAGACCCAATCCTGAAAGGTGGTGAAAACTCCCAAATTTGATTAAGCCAGAGGTAAAATTTAGAAGTTAGGACTTAGCAAGATGGTATCAGAGTACAAAGGATAGGAGGTATGTGATACTTTCTGCTGATTCTTTTAAGTGAGCCTGAGGAACTCATATATTCTGCCTACAGTGAGCATACTGTATTCATATGTTGACACAGATAGGGAAGCACATCCCACACAAGTAAAGGGAGCACAGCAGATTTTTGGCAAGACGAGGCGAATTCTGCCACTTTCAGAAGTACACTCATCTCATTTTGATTCTTTTTCTTATGAACATACAGTGAATAAGCAACAACTGAGATTGAGCTCAGTGTTAAGTTGTCATATTTCTGCAACATTAAGATATTTTATTTGTTAATCACAGGACTTTTTGTTGATGAAGTTATGGTATCTTTATTCCAACCAGTGAACCAACTGATCAATCAAATCACAACTCCTGTAATCTTAAGTACAGATTAAAATTTTGTTGTTACTTGTTTAATTGGCTGTGCTAGTTGTGCTGTGCACAGTAATTCTGAAATTTTTGTTGTTTTCTGCCTTCCTTTATGCATATTTGTTGGAATTCAGTGGTGTCGGTCGAAATTGGGGCTGGGCTTCTGCTGGCAGCAGCATCCTCGCTGAGTTTGGTACTCTGCACATGGAATTTGTCCACCTCAGCTATTTGACAGGGGATCCTGTATACTACAACAAGGTGAGTCTCAAAATCAGTATTTTTATCACACTAGTGTCTCTTACACTGTTTCATCATAAATTGTATTAAAGGAGAAGTGCTTTCTATATTGAATTCTGTTTACATTCTTGGTAGCGGGTAAATTTTCTCATGCTTGTATTCCTGTTACCAAGTAGTGTCTTTTTCAAGTAGAAATGTATGACAACACAAGTTTTCTTATTTATTTCAGCATAGGTTTAAAACTCATGGGTTTTAAACTTGTTTGTGTGAGCAGTCCTTTATAAACAAAAGCTTACAAATCTGAAGAAAGCCTTAAAGAAAGCTTGTGGTTCAGATTAAGAGAATTTGCTACTAAAAAAAAGAAAGAAAAAGAAGAAAGATCAGATTTAACTATGTGCAGAGCACAGATGAACATTGTTAGTGGTGATCCTGATTCTTGATTTAATTTAGGTCATGCACATTCGGAAGTTACTTCAAAAAATGGATCGTCCTAATGGACTTTATCCAAATTATTTGAATCCAAGAACAGGCCGGTGGGGTCAGCGTAAGTATTCTCATTTTATTAATTCCTAATTAAAACTCTACTTCTTACTTTGTTGCTGAGTTGGTGATCAGAAAAAATATTCTGTAGAGTACAAACAGCATTGCTTGAAAACATGCAACATAAAAGGATTGCATAGACTTGAGATCTCCTGAAACCAATTTTTGCCTGTCACTCTCTGAAATCACATAGCTTGCTTTTTATGGTACTTTCTGAAAACAGCTTCCTACCAAATCTGCTGTCTATCCTTACTTTTATCAGGCAATAAAATCTTCAGTAATAAAGAATGAGGCTGAAAGTGTTTTCTCATTCTGTTCCTGGTTTTGTTCTGCAAACCATCTGGTAAATGGATTACTGTAAGGTGACATAGAGGTGATGCATGTTTGTGGTGGTTAAACTGTGTTAGGGACTGACATCTACAAACATAATTTGTCTACTTAGTGGCATGTGAAATGGCATGATGAACCTCCCTATAGATCTTGCTGGTATCAATGTGTCTCTCGTTTAAAAAAAATGGGAGGGTTTTGGAATGAAAAAGAAAAGCAGGTTTTGTTGCTGACAATGTAAATTGAGAGATAAAACATGAAGAGAGAGATATACAAACATGATCCCTTTTCTTGAAGTGGTTCCTTCAAGAAAGGTTGAGCAGTTTAGTGCTTTCACAGGGGCTGTGATAAAAGAGAAACTTTTTCTTCAAGGTTTCTATTCCTATTTCTTTTATGAATGCAAGTCTATTTATGAAAAACAAGCAAGATGAGCTATTTCTGTCCTGTTTGACATCATTGATAGGTTTCGGGGATTTCAGTGGTTGGCTGTAAATATCCAGCAGAACATGTTCTGGCTTGAAAACTGAGAATTTGCTTCTGACTTTGCATCTGGTATATGAGGGAGATGAATGCAGCTGTCATTGCAGTCCCTGTTAAATTCTTCTCTAATCCCATCATTAAGGCCAAAATTCTCTCCAAAGCATCTTATATCTTTGAGTGAATTGTGACACCATCTGAGATGGACAAATGGATTGATAGGATAAGTTATTCTGGCAAATTTAGGTTTAACAGTGCATTCAGAAAGAAGAAAGTAAGCAAATACAAATGTTAATGTATTTTTTATTCAAAAGACAATTTTACACTGTTGCTTTGAAAAAAAAATTTCTATTGCTTTTTTTTCTATTCCTAACCAATTGCTTGTGCTAGTTTTATCAAAAATAGACTAATGTGCTGTATCACAAAGATTCTTTAAGGGGCTGTTTCACAGAATCATGGAATGGCCTGGATTGGAAGGGACCTTTAAAGTTCTAGTTCCAAACTCCCTGCTATGGGCAGGTCCACCTTCCACTAGGCCAGATTGCTCCGAGTCCCATCCAACCTGGTCTTGAACACTTGCAGGCATGGGGCAGCCACAGCTTTTCTGGGCAACCTGTTCCAATACCTCACCATCCTCACAGTGAGAATTTCTTCCTAATACATCATCTAAGCCTACTCTTTCAGTTTGAAGCCATTGCCCATTTGCCTGTTACTACATGCTTTTGTAAATAGTCTCTCTGCATGTTGCTTGTAATAACAATGCTCAGAACTAGTATCTCTTGGGAAGAAAATACTCCTGATCACTGAGAATAAACATACAGAGAAAATTTTAACTTTGCAGAAGTTTGGTGGAGCTCAAAAATACTATTTAAATGGATTTTGAAAGATAATACTTTTGGGACTAAAGTTTAGGGGTACAGGTAGAGACTTAAATTCTCAGAATAAAAAGAAATACAATTTTATAGAGCCCTTAATCTTTCTGTGCTGCTCATGAGCCACAAACTTGTTTCCTGCAACTTGCAGGGTGGGTTTTTGGGGTGGTTTTTTTTGAGCAAGTAAGCTTCCAAAAGCAGATACAGATGTTCTGGCAGTATTTCTAGGATTTTCCCAATGCAACAAGCATTTGTAAAGCAATCTTGAAAAGTTTTGTGGGGGCTAAATAGCAATGATCCGTAATTCTGTTCTTCATTACACAAACCTGGATGGAATGATGAGAATGTCTGTTTTATCTCTGATACATCACACTTCAGTGAATCTATTTGCAGAAATTTAAGAAGTTAGAGTAAAGGAGCATGTGAATTGAAACACTGGATGTATGGGGTGGAATAGGTGAGGCTAAGGCAGGAATTTTTATCTCCCAATTGCCTTGCAGAGATTGTGTCCTGCATTGCAGAAGTCGGTTGAGTGAGGGTGATGCCTTCACACACAGTCGCAGTTCACTAGAGGACCCATGTCTGAGTCCCCAACACTATTACTGACTTGAGTCACATGGTTAGTATTAAGGGCAGGCAAGGCTTTTCTATCCTCCTCAGAAGGTAATTTCAAAGAGCATTGTATTTTGCTTGTTACATACTTTTTGTACTGGAAAGACTGAGACAATGGAAAGAGTACCAAAGCATAACTTTTCTTTTTTCAGCTTCTGGGAAAGCTGCCCTTTTCATCTTTGCTGTGACCTTTAGTTCGATGCATCTTATCTTGTGCAAAGTACTTTCTGCAGATAGTTTCTGGGAATTATTTCAGAGTTCTTTATTTGCCTGGATACGTGTAACTCTTGACTCTGACCTTTCTAGGTTTTCTTTTATTTCTTTTTTTCTTTCTTTCTTCCTTGTAACATTTTTTCTTCTCCTCAGACATATTTTTGGCTCAATTCTAGTTATTTTTTTTGTTAATCTGTACAATGTTTCAAGTAAGTCATGAGGGGTGTGAAATAGGTAAAATAAATCTACGTAGACATATATATTTAAGTGCACTTTTGAAGAAATACAGGATTTAGCTGCAATGTAGCATCTTTCTAGTGATGGGTTTATTTTCCAATTCCTTACCCTTCATTCTAGTGTTGGGTGTGTTCTAGTGGTGAGTACCTTTATTCACAGTAATAAAAATATCACTGATGTGCACATAGCAGTCAGAATAATTAATTTTATTACTATCAGGTGATTATCCAGAGGGTATTAGACAAAATATATAGTGGAAAAATTCATTTATGTCAAGTTTTCTCAGAAGTTATCTTTTATCTTTACCTTTTAATTTTCTTTTAAAGAAAAAATGTATTATTTAGATAGAAGAAAAAAGATTCACTTCTAGAAGTGTTGGTGGTCTTTAAAATTCTCTTGTAACAGGCTGATAGATCTTGAAAGCAATTCCTGTTGCAAGACAGATTTGTAGAAGAAATGAGAATTGTCATTTTCTGTGGCTTTGGTGTGGCCCCGTAGGGCTGTAAGCTGGATTGATCTCTACTTGCAACAAGAACTTTGTGGAAAATTGTTTAAATACCCCATTTAGAAATCTTTCCGTCCTCTTTCCTCCAGATATCTGTGCAGTAATTATGCTGCCACATAGGTAACTTCTTAGCACAGGTCTCACAACATACAGCCTTTTTGGGTTTTTAGAATCTCAGATTTTGCAGAATCTGTGCTCTCTGTTGTCCATCAGAAGTTTATATGCAGTGGATATAAATCACAAATATGACACATATCTCAGCTGCTGGTGATAGGAAATTAAAATAATAAAATCAGTGCTGGGTCTTGTGGAAGAGGAGGGTGATATTTATTTGTTTACAGACTCTTTAAGCAAGCTCGTTTTTACATACTATCAATTTCTCCTAAGTTTAAGTCACTCATACTTGGAGGTACCAAGACATGTCCAAGTTGTCTGGACCCAAGAGAAAGGGACACTAGTTTCCCACTCTGCCTATCCAGGGTTCTTGAATGATGTAAATATCTTTCAGGCCTCTTGGGGATCAGCAGTTGTGATGGGCTTTTTCCATGCAGCAGAACATTTCTGTTTTTAGCCTCCGTAGATCTTAGGCCATGTTGCTGTGTCTTGTCTGTTTTTCCTCATTTAAATGTATGCTTAAAATGTTGTCTGTGCTCTTGTGGGGTTAGGAAAAGGGGAATGGTGTATGTGGTAATGCTGCAACCTTATCAGCATCCTTCTGATGTTAGGATCCAGGGTCTCATGAGTCATTTCTGCTGTGGTTTGTTTTATCAGAGTGCAGGCCTTTTGATCTCAGTTATAAACAGCATGTTCTGCAGTTTCAGTGCTGGGGAATGATGTTCAGGGGACACTGCCCTCAGGCATGTAGACCATCCTTTTCACTAGATATTCTGCTGGAGCTTACAAAGATATGTTTTCATTCAAACCATTCAGTTTCTGTTACAATACAAACACCTGGAAAGGTATAATCAGTGAAGTAACTTACTAGTCAGTTAGTAGTAATGATTTCATCATGAAGGACATGACCATTGCTTCCCAATTGTTAACAGGTTGTAGAGGTGAGTTGAATCATATAGTGTGACATCAATCCATAGCAAAGTCTTTGTAATTATTACAGTTTTATTCATGTAATTTTTCATTTGCACTTAGTGCATTTGACATAGCTCTCGAAGGAGGATTCTGGTGACAGATTGCCTTCTTTTTCTGCCTGCCTCATGAGGCAACAGCAGCCAGGGTCTGAGGTCACAGCAGGCAGGGCTGAACAGGGACTGCTGTTCCATCCCATCATTTCTTCCCATTCAAATCCTGTAAAAACCAGTTCTAAAACCCTGTAAAACTGCTGTGTGAATGACTTACTGGTCATTGCTAAATCTCCATGCTTTCCAGTGCAAATACTTTGCAATACAACTGAGCACTCACTACTGTGTAGCAGGAATAGGGTTCATTATACCCAGGAGGAGGAAAATTATGGCTAAATATTTGTGTATAAGCTTACAATGTGCAGGTATTGTTACAGCATGACAGCTTTTTAATGGGTCAAACTCAGGATTTGTCAGCTCACTGGACCTTTAGCTAGAAGGCAGAGCTATAATGCCCACAGGAATGTTGACAGATTCTATTTTCACATACAGACTGAGGTGATGGTCCAGTAGGAACAAGTGATTTACAATACTTCTGCCTTGGGGTTTTAGTTCCTGTAAGATTGAAAGGAAAACAGCTGGCAAGAAGCCTTTTCTAACCTCTCACATTAGCCTTCAGTTAACTTTGTTAGCTTTTCATTTACACATGGTGAGTGCTTGATTTGGTGTAAGCATCAGAACTTTGAATTTAGATTATTTTCAAAAGCAGTGTCCATGCTTCCTAGAGAAGCCTGCTAAGCAGATGTAGCAGCTAGAAATTTGATTAAAAGCAAGAAGGTTCAGAATTATGGAAGTTAATTTTTACTGATAAAAATATTTTTTAAAAAATGAAAATATGTTGAGAAAATTTGGCTGTGATTTGCATTTGCAAACAAGTTAGATGAGAATACCAACTAGAAGATCAATAACAAAGGAAATGTCAATCTGCATGTTATTGCAAAGTCAGAGAATGTCAGTCATGTTTACACATTTCTGTAAATTGGGCATTCTTCCTTTTTGTTTTCCAATACAGAGAATAAATTACTGCGTTTCTTCTTGTTCCAGCATCGCTTGCAAGTAATAATGTAACTGAAGAGAAGCTGTAATCACTCTGACTTCAGGTCTCATTCCTGCACTTGGGCTACCTCTGGAGTTACCTGGATTGGTTATTAAGAAAGTTATTTTAACTAAAATTGTGGTTTAGACCAAATGTGGCTTCCATATGCAAGAAAATAGGCAGAAATGCCTATTCTATGTTAGTCTTCTGTGTTTATTGCACCTTAGGATATGTGAGCACATTAACAAGTTGCTGCAAAGTAAGCCAGCATGTGAATTTACAGGGCATGAGCTAAGCATTGCATGAGCAGATTCTGAAATTGCCATCACTGAATGCTGATGTGATGAACATGCAGACTGCAGTCTATTCTACAGTGCTTTGTTGGTGTGTCCTTATGACAAACAAGCCCCCTTACTCAGATTTGCAAGTAGCCTAAATTAAAAGCACAATGAGGGGCACTGTCAGCCTGTTTACACGGACGCACCACCAGTGTGATATTGATCACTTGTGAGGTGTGTATATATGTGATATATAATGCTTTGCATTTAAAGTATGTCTTCCACGTACGAAGTGAAGACTGTCCTTTAAAGACAAGTAAAATGGTTCACACAGGTATTTAGCCTGCCTTGTTGCACACCACCTTAGCACCTTTTGGTGATGTTCTCACTTTCTTGCAGTTCTCTGCACCTGTTACTACAGAGCGACTAGAGGCACAACCCAGGTGGCTGAATGGGAGAAATATACATCCTCTGTTTCCCTGTTGCTTGTGCCTTTAAATAAACCTAAGCAAATACCTGTATGGATGAGCATATTTCAGTTTCTTCGGGTGGTCTTTTATTTTCAACAATAACTGCTTAAATTAAACCAACCCAAGCATTTTTAATTGTAAAATACTATTTAGAAAAGGCTTCCATGGATTTAATCTATTTGGATTATATTTACATTTCTGTTAAAATGGTGTAATTTTCACATGTAGGAAAACCAAGACAAGCAATTTTAAATTACTGTCTTTAAATGTATGTAAATACTGGGTCAGTATTCCAAGTTTTTTATGCCTGCCTGTACAGCTGGTTTTAGGCTAATGCTCTTGCACTGAGACTAGGTAATTAACTGAACTGCTTAATTTAAACTCTTACAGGTAATATACAAACAATGAGCAATACATCCTATCTATTTTGATTTGTGATATGATACTGTGTCAAATACATTGCACCATCTGCCTATATTTATTTTTGTCAGAATTTAAAGGAAAATTCAAAATAAATTTGATATAAATGTTTGTAACAGATTTAGTTAAAGATGGTAAGAAAATCACTGCATCCAGCAGACTCCAAAACCTGGAAATTCTTCCTTCCCAGCTATTGAAACCCAGCCAGGTACAGGTCTCTCCATCCCTGTTCCATGGATGTGATTGCTGAAGTTCCCATTTGCAGTTTGGCCAGTAGTGAGGCTGAAGGTGTATCTTAGAGAGGTGTGCACATACTCTTAAGAGGACACTGATGTGGCTGCCCATGCAGAGTGCCACTGAGAGCACTGCCTTTGTAGCACCCGTGCGTAGTACTGCCACAACACAGAACATACCCTCGGGTAGCCAGGTTTTGATCTTCCTCCTGATGTCCACTGTCGAATAGATGTATGGACTCATACCCTTCACAAGTGTCCTAATGCTCATGGATCCTTCAAATATTAGCAAAGGCCCTCAATCTACTCAATGCCTATGCTTGCATGCTGGACCTCTTATGCAGCCATCAGCTCAGAACTTGGGTCTGTTCAGGTGCAGGTCTCCTGCTGTCCAGCTTGAAGTTTGCTAATGAACTGCACATACACACATACACTCAGGAAAAACAAACACACACAGGTGTTTCCAGTTGCTGGCACATAACCCCAGGGCCCTGTGAACTGCTGTCAGTCTAGCAGCCCCTGTGATCTGCAGCCCCGTTTTTGATGAAGAAGGTGCTGTCACATTCTGCATATCCCCACTTACGAGATGGTGAATACTGAGAATAATCAGCATGTCAGCTGAAGGGTATTGCCCTGACAGTGTGAGCTCTATCTGGTATATAGGAAGAGTGGCTCTCTTGAATGCAGGCTTCCAGAGGTGCTGCAGAGACAGAAATTCGAATACTGATTTATTTATCAGTTCTTGGGACTTTCATTTTTAAAATTAAGCCAGAAACCCTTTCAGCCTTTACATCTGCCTCTGGGAGATTAAAACCCGTGTATATTGCAAGGTGAAGTGAATAATACTGAAGAATGAAGTGATCCTTCAAAAGATTAAAGAAATACTGCAGATAAATATTTCAGATAAAAATATAATTGTAGCATAAATTAACAGATTGATAGTGTAGTTACAGGTAGTGAGAAAGATGCTAGTATTGAAAAATTCCTGTCTTTGCCACCTGAAGCTCCTAGTATTCTCCTTTGACTATGAAGGTACTTTGCATTTTCTCTCCTCCCCTTATTTATTTACTTGATGCCTTGCTTAGCAGAAGTGCTGTCTTAAGCTGTGTCTATTAATACCCCTATGTGCTTTAGACAAGAGTAAGAAACGAGCAATACCATGAGGCCCAGAAAATCAAATCGTGAAATTTAATGTCAAGTTCTGGCAAAACATCCATAACCTAAAAGGAAGCAAAGAGAATTGAGTCGAATAAGCCTGTATATTCCAATGTATTTTTCAAAACTCTTCAGATTAGGACTTGTGAATAATAGTTTGTAATACTTTAATTCATCAGTGATTATTTTTTCCCCCTTTGGCATAAAGAAATGTATCTCATATATCTCAAAAATAATATATCTCTTAAATAGAAATGGTGCAGGATTAAAATAATTATATATTGTAAAATCACTTGTGGAAGTAGTTCCCAACCTGACTTCATGTTTGCACTTCATTTACTTTAGCAAGTAAATTTCTCTTTTTGATTTGCGGTTGGAACATCAATCATAGAACTGGACATACGTGATCTCTGTGATAGTTAGTTTGGAGATTGGTGCAAGCATTTATTGAGGTGGGTCTTTCTATTTGAAATCTGCTCTCAGCTGAGTGCATTATGAACAAGTAGAAGTACAGCATTATTTTCAGACTTCCAGTAGTAGGCATGCAGTTGCAGAAGAGGAGCTGGGGGTGGTTCTCTATAGTTTAATTTTTTTTACTATCTTGGCAGATGTCCTTAATTTTACTCTCCAAAATATTCTGCCTTGTTTAGGAACATGCATGTGTTTTGAATAGAAAATAATCTATGTAATCTCTGCTGGGGAATTCCCCTTGCCCTTTTGCTTTACAACATTGTACAAACGTAATTAACTGTTCCAAGAAAAAGCTGCATTCAAATTTGCTTTTTCTTTAGAAGCCAAGAGCAAGATAATCTGGTTAAAACACTGTTTTAATGAAATGCAAGAGAACTGTGCATTACAGGGAATGTGCTGTTGTAAGACTACAAGGTTAAGACATTTTGCTGGTCGCTTGAGCAAGATGCTGAAAAAGGTGAACATACAAAAGCTTTGTTCAGTGTGTTAAAGATTCTAGTGTTATTGGAAGGTTAAACATGTATATGAATTATGCATTTGAAAAGGGATGTCTATAAATAATTCCTAAAGAAATTATTTGGATATGGTGTAACTGGGTTTTGAAAGTCCTTGCATACATTGCTGTGGAAAGAGATGAATAATTCATTTTGCTGTACCACCAAACTATACTTTTAGAGCATGATCTTGGTGGGGAGTGCACCAATATCTAGAATTTGAAATTTGTCTCACAATGGCTTTGATTTTTTTTTCCTCACTCTAAATTCAGTAAATTAACATGTATTAACAAAGTCCAACATGTTTTAGGGTACTGGCTGATATTTTTGAGAGTTTACATTGATGGCTTTGGAGATAGCTAACTTAAAGTGATTGAGGAGTAAAAAGTTACCCTTCTGAGACATGCTCTGTGAGATTTTGAAGTCTGAGCTTCTGTGGAATCTCATTACTTCTTTAATAATTATATACTTAAACTGTATTTTTTGACCATTCTTGATTTACTAGCTTTTTATCACAGAGAAACCTATCAAAGTCCATTTACAAACTTGTTGCGGCCTTATTACAGTTCCTGGGTTTTATTTTATTCCTTCCCTATCACTAGTTGAAGGCTGTGTACGTAGGTGTTTATACAGACACACTCTGGACAACTGGTAGATTCAGATGACAAATAACAGTCTGTTCCTTTTCATTCTGTCTTCAGTATGTGAGACTTCATATTCTGGGTTATATGTGGAGATGTACCTTGTGGTGGTCATATGAGAAACACTTCCAGTTTGGTGACATTGAAGGGAGAGGATCTACAGTTTTGTTGAATGATCATTGAATGTGTCTTGCCAGTGGGTTCTTTTAATCCTGAAGTAGCACTGGGAGCTGGCCTCTCCTGTACCATCTGGACTTGGAGGTCTGTGTGAAAACATAGCTTGCAGATAGCATTTTTTGACCTATGTGGTCAAAAGTAAGAGAGGGATGGTGATGAATGCAGTCCATGCATGATGTGGTAACTCAGTCTCAGTCATACAGCATGGACTGATTAAGTCTTACTGTCAGAACAATTTCCTATTACCTACAGACTGACCAAAACTGTGTGTGCCATTTCAGGCATTTGTCATGAGAAGAAAAATAAGAGATACAAAGACACATGTTTAGGAGAAAGAAACAGGCAAAGTAGCCTGGATTTATCTTGCATGTGGTATAATCCATACATAGGTCAAAAACAGGGAGTGTCTTTCCTTGCTTCTTGGAAACACTTTTGACTGTCAGCTTTCATGTGTGAGATGTATATATATACACACACACATATATATGTATGTAAACTGCCATGGTCTTGATACAACTTGAAGGGAGAGGGTGAAGTTGTTGTTGACAGGTTTTTTTTGTCAGTTAACTTTGTACACTGTTGGACTAGATTTAATCTAATTACGATTTCTCTGTCCTGTGTTCTTGTTTTTAATCTGTAAGAGGAGATTTGAGATCTTGTAGGAAGATTAAGGTGAATAAACTAAAGGTTGTAATGACATTAAGAGCTTGTCAATCCCCCTATGTATTATGTTATTCGAAAAGGACTCTGGGTTGTGGGCACACACCTACAGCAGTATTGTTTGTAGCAGGTGACATTACCACCCTTTAGCGGCTTTTCACAGCTACCTTGTCAGGTAAAAAAAATCATCAGAGGTAAACATGTACCTGACTTCCCACTGCAAATCCCAGCAGTTTAGTTAAAGCTGCCCGCACAGGTGGGATTTAAAACTGACCTCAAACTTGACAGGGAGGCAGGTGTGCTTCATTTGGGTGGCTCTGTGGGTGAGTTTAAATACTCTTGAAAAGACAAATTCAGGTGATAAAAGGCTACGCTACTTCTCAGTAAAAACATCTATGTAAAGGTTTAATGTGTTTCTAATTTTAGCACATGGACTTGATGTATTGAGTTGACTGGTCTTTAATTGGTGAACATGTCTTCTGAGAGATGATCTAAATCTTTCCAGAATTATAAATAATAGCTGGAATGTTTTGACGTTTCAGGGAAGTTTGAATACAAAAAAAAGAAAATATTTGTTCCAGCTGTGAATTCCCAAGTGTGAAAGGACAGTCTGTTGTAAGAAACCAAATTAGGATAGTCCTCTGGATGTTACAGAATCATGAATTACATTCATTTTGAAGATGTGTTCTAACATCATTAGTTACCTATTTATGTGTATTAGGTGGGCTAGTTATACTTGCTGGTCTGTTTCAAATTATTTCTATTGTCTTTGCACACAATTGAATTATGCAAGTTTGAGAATTTTTGATCTTTAGTTTGATAATCCCAGCAGTTCTAGGAAGTAATTTTTCTTAATTTTATTATACAATAACCTAGTAGCACTTATAATTAAGATTTCTCAATATTTTCCATTAAGCGATTGTGTTTTCAGTTTCTTGCAGCTGCCAGACTTCAGATCTCCCAACTGAAATACTCTGTCTGCCTTGAGCTGTTTTGCTGGGGTTTTTTTAAACAATTTTGACAAAAATGCTTTAGCTGTTTCTAAATGAAACTAGAAAGGGGATGTGATTTACCCAGATTAAAGTTTATTTTGTCTAAGAGTACAGTTAAGGAACACAAGAGCCATCCACATTTTTCAGAGCCTTTGGAAAATATTTACATCTGCTTTCTCCATATGGATAATTCAGAGTTCAGGTGCTGTGTTCTCTAGATCTGTGTGTTGGTTTTAAAAGTGTAAAAAAGTTTTTTTTTAAATGTGTAAAGCAAAAGTTCTAAAAGTTTAAAAAGTTTTCTCCATGATCAATGGTAATGTTAACTATTGATCACACAGAATTGAAACTCCACCCTACAGGCTGAAAATCAATGTGGAAATGAAAGATATTTGAGGCCCAGGTGAACCAGTGAGACTGACCTAGTCATGCTTACCTGGATATTTGGCAAGACTAGCAAGCAACTCCTTGTTTGGAGTTTATACATCAAGGTCAAATATTGGACACATGGACTCTGAGAGGCATTGACCACAAATGACAATCAGAGACCTGCAGCAAAGCCCCTCACAGACTTAACCCGCATATGGAATCATTATGCAAATATGATAATTGGTTCTAGGAAATCTGTGGATCTGTTAAGTATGTATAATTGTTATGCATATATGTGTAATAGGACAATATAAGCTTCAGCTGCTGCGAGGCATGGTATGCATCCAGCATTGCAATAGAGGAATGCTGCTTCTTAATGCTACATTGGTGTTAAGGAGTTTATTTCCAGTGACATGTGTGTGCTGAGCAGGCATGATCACACATCCTCAGCTTGCGGGGAGGTGTACAAGGTTTTCCGTGGTGCTTGATTCTGTCGTGGCACCAGACAATAGAATGGGAAGCCATGTCTGTTCAGCTGTCTCCCAACTTAGAAATGCTTGGCTTTGCAACTTTAACTACATTCTTTGAATGTAGTTCTGTTATGCGGCAACCTGCATGTTTTTGGAAAAATTCTCATGCTGATAACCTGTTTCTTAGTGATTAATGGTTCGTAGCCGACTAAAAATTGCACCTCCACCTCCTTTTATCAGGGCTGCCTCCGCTGCAGTTAATTTACAAGTGTTTGCACTTTTAAGCCAACCACTATAGCTTATGACATCCTTAAGTTGAATTTGTGCTGTGAATTGCAGCAGCTGCAATTTCCAGGGCCTCAGCTTTCTGGATTAAAGGATTAGAAAGGGAGCTTGCACCTATTTAGAGCAGCTGAGGAGCACTAAGCCCAACTACATGAAGTAAAGATTGAACTGAAATTTAATCAATGCCACTCCAAAGACAAACAAGAACAATTCTTTGAAAGTTTCCTGCACAGAGAAAAGGGGCTTCTGCAGTGTTAGGCCAGTTGGGACAGGACAGAATAAGTAATGATGATGGGATGTGTGGGTTTCATCATGAAAGTTAATATTGGCTTTATCACTTAGCAGCTCCCTCCTGGTCACTTAGCTTTTCCACTCTTGAACTCCTTCTCTGATATATTTCAATAGTGCTTTGTCAAAGATTAAGTTTGTGATCCTTAAGGAAGATCCTCCCTTTTTATTGCTTCATTCTTTTTTTGCAAATTAGTTCTGTTCTACTGCTCTTTTGCTTGAAATGAACCAGTAGTTTGTTTATCTTGGCATTTCCAGTCTGTTGAGTATAGCGCAGGTTTAAGTTAGTTTTCCTCTACTTCAGAGTCATAACTAATGCCTCCAGTTCTAAGACTTTACTTTCTTTTACGTATTGCCAAATTTCTAATGTTTTGCTTGGTTGTTCTTTAGTTCCCTTTGCTTTCAAATGTTAAATCTGTGTTGTGGTTGCAATTCATTAATTAAAACTGTCATCAGCATCATTGATCCTCGTCTCCACCTGCTTCTGGTTTTGTGCTGCTACAATGTTATCTCCGTGTATTGCTTTGCAGCAAGGCTGCCTGTGCAGCTAATCATGCTTCTGCTCAGTATTGTGCTTCGTTCTTTTTTATTTGTGCAGCAAATAATGCGTGAACTTTCTGACACAATGGAAGGGCAGGAGGACGTGCCCTGGGGTCAGGGAGGGGCAGTGGCAGTCGGCAATCTGCTCCTGGCTAGCAGGAAGCCTCACCCTCAGGTGTTGTGATTACAGTGTCAGTGCTGGCATGATGTGCTGCTTCTAAGACAATGCCTGGCTTCTTTCTTTATTCCTGCTTCATGCCAAGAAATGGCAATTGAACAATTAAGGCACAAAGCAGAGAGGGTTTAGTAAATAATGAACTGTTTTTAATTTGCCTCATTAAGATGCTGTTAACTACTTAACGCCATCTGCTTAAAAATAATTTACACATCTTAAGTTTGCTCTAGAGAGCAGGTAGACATTCATTAGAGCAGGTTTTGTTATTAATGTTATCTTTATGGGGCTTTCAGTTGTTACGGAAAATATGTTATTGCTTACTGAAGCAAACTTTCCCTGTAAACAAAACGAAATGGCACATGTTGGTAACTTGCAGTCTGCTGCCATAACCATGTTCTTGGGAGCCACTGCCATTCATTTGGAAACTGGCTTGCTGTGGAGGAAGTTATGTACAGCCATTAGGCAGGTCTGGGTATGAGAAAGGAGAATGAGCTATGTAAATGCCTAGTATTTCTGTTATCTATAACCATTCCCAAAAATAAGTCCTGGAGAGGAAGAACGGCCAGGTCCATCTCAGTGCTTCACCTGTCATTGAGGAGGGGGAACCCTGTTGCCTATTTGGATAGACAGAAAGCTGAACATGAGCCACCAGTGTGCTCAGGTGGCCAAGAAGGCCAATGGCATCCTGGCCTGGATCAGGAACAGTGTGGTCAGCAGAACCAGGGAGGTTATTCTGCCCCTGTACTCGGCACTGGTGAGGCCACACCTTGAGTACTGTGTACAGTTCTGGGCCCCTCAGTTCAGGAGGGATATTGAGGTGCTGGAGCAGGTCCAGAGAAGAGCAACGAGGCTAGTGAAGGGACTCGAGCACAAGTGCTATGAGGAAAGGCTGAGGGAGCTGGGGATGTTTGGCCTGGAGAAGAGGAGGCTCAGGGGTGACCTTATCACCCTCTACAACTCCCTGAAAGGAGGTTGTAGTCAGGTGGGTGTTGGTCTCTTCTCACAGGCAACCACCAGTAGGACAAGAGGGCACAGACTCAAGCTCTGCTAGGGGAGGTTTAAGTTGGATATTAGGAAGCGATTTTTTTATTGAGAGAGTAGTCAGGCATTGGAATGGGCTGCCCAGGGAGGTGGTGGATTCATCATCCCTGGAGGTTTTCAAGATGAAACTGGATGTGGCACTTAGTGCCATGGTCTAGTAACCACAGTAGGGTTGGACTTGATGATCTTAGAGGTCTTTTCCAATCCTGCTGATTCTGTGATTCAATGATTCAATGTCCTGAAGAATTAGCTGGGGAAAAGCAAGTTTATTTGTCTCCCCAGATTTGAAAGAAACAATTTCAGGTACAGAGAACAAATCACTAGAGCGCCCCAGACTCTCCCTTCTTTCTGAGACTGAGATTCATTGCCATTTCAGTTAGAGAGTATGTACACCCCTGTGTGACCTGCTACATAGTTCTGTGGTGTGCTGCAAAATAATTGTCTTGCTTCTTGTCTGAGGAGACTGTGTCACAGTGAGCTAATGGATTGCTAATACAGATAAGATCATTTGGAGTGAAACTAGCTTTAGGAATATTAGGTAGTGATGGTGTGAGAATTTAAAAGAAGGTCCTCCACTCAGTCTGTGGGGAAGCGATGGATGTGATTTTTGGCATATTAGCTAAGACACAATACTTGACTAAGTATAGGTCTTCTTTTATGAATACATTAAAAACTCATTAAAATATTGCCATGAGATTGATCGGTTTGGTTTTTGTTGGCTTTTTTTGTACCATTGCTTGCTGGTTTTTAAGAAGAAAAAAAATGCCAATACATAACAGGACGTAAATCCTTTGTAGTAAGTAAACAAAAATGATGCTATAAACTTTTAAACTTTAAAGTTCTATTTGTTTTCTTTCTGGCAAGAAGTATCCCTACAAACAGGCTGACTGCACAGGTTTGCATACAATATGCTTTCAGGTGTGACAAACCAGTAAAAACACAGGGTTTTGTATTTGGTTTTGGTTGCAAAAGTTGAAGGTATTCTTTGCAACTGCAGCTGCTGTGTCTTTTATTTTAAAATAAGACTTCCAAAGCAATTCTTGACTGGAATCCTTTTATGTCTGCCTGGTCATCTTAGCCTACATTTGAAAAAATGAGGAATGAAGAAAATATCTTCATTTTTCTTGGTTGGAAGGAATGAATGTTCTAAAAATGTATACATTGAACAGAACATGTGGCATCTGCCATATTTGATGTGCCCTCATACTTCTGTTCATTTTGCTATTTTTGTCTTCATCTGGAATTAATTTTATTTCAGGATTTCAGTGTGAAACAGTGAAATTTTATTTCTTCAAAATAAAAACCTTTAAGTGACACAGAGCTAATTAAGTAATTCTTGTAGGTCAAATATGGGAAAAAATTAATTTTTAAATTTTCAAAATGCTTATAAAGATTTTAAACTTTTAATACTTACCTTCTCAGCTGAGGTGTACCCAGTGCCAAGATGCTCAGGTATTCAAATCACCAGTTGTTCCTTTTTAGTACTCTGGATTGACTTGCAAGGTTAGGGCCAATTTGAAAACTTCAGTATATGTTATGTGCAAAACATTTCTCGGAGCAAAACCTTTTGAGTTGAGCTGTGTTTAATCTTTGAATCCATCTGAGCTGTAGCTCAAATAGCAGGAGAGAGTAATAACCACTGTGGACCTTCTGATAAGTTTGGGTAGGGAGCTTTGTTTTTATGAGAGAATGAAACGTGATGACCCAAATCTACAGTTTTCACCAGGAAAGGTTGCTAAGGAATCTTGGAAAATATTTCTTTAGCATTTCCCCTCTAGGTGACAGCAAGTTGTCAAAGACCCACAATCTGTCACAAAAAGTGTTTCATTTTTCAGTCATTTCTACTTATAGTCCTTACAAAATGCAGCAAGTTCTGCTTCAGCAACACCTTCAAACCCTAGCAGAAGACCTGAAGAAGACCTTTCCAGGGTGCAATTAATGCAGCTGCAGAAGTTGAAAAGCTTGCTGTGCTTAAACCTCAGTTCAGCTACTGCAGTGTCCTCCTTTTCATTTCCATCCTTTCAGCTTTTTTTTTTTTTTTTTTTTTTTTGCGGATGGGGAGGGAACAGGGGCATGAAGACAACTGTATCTCGCTGCAGCCAGCTCCTTTGGAATACTGCTTCACTTCTCTGTGAAAGATAGGTGTCTGTGATGTCTTATCATGTGTGACCACCAAAAATATTTGACCTGCCCCCTTCCTGCTGCTGAAAAGACGGAACAGAATCAGTTTGCCCTTTCTGACAGATGTCCGCTCTGGCCCAGCTGTGAAAGACATCAGCTGGGGAGTGGAGGAGTCCACTGCTGAATGAGAGATGAGGCTTGAAAACTCTTGGTAGGTTGGATCAGAGCTGGAGTGAGGTATGCAAAACAGAAGTAAGGAAAATGCTACTGCTGGGAGTTGCAGAGCCCTTGGAAGGCCTCAGCTTCTTACCATGTTTCCTTCTCACTTGTTGAGTGGGAGGAGGATCTGTGTCTGAGAGGCTTGTGCAGCTCTGTTCTCTGAACTGCCTGAAGAAGGTGCAAAAAAGGCTGTCTAGGGGAAGGCTCTGAGTTCTGTGTCCCCTGGTGCTACTGGTTCCTATGTTCCCTGTAATCTTGTCTAAAATGAGAAGCAATGTGGAGGAGGAGAAGAGCTGCTGACAGGAGAGCAAGACAGTTGTCAAATGACTGCCTGAAGAAGTAGATATGAAATGGGGCATGTGGCTAATAATTGAATTTGGAAAGTCACCTGGAATGTGGATTTCTGTGTTTAGGAAATAAACCTTGTCCACTCATCTTCCTGCTCTTTCCTGCCCTGAACCCAGCTGGAGCTGCTACATGACTAACCCTGCTGAGGGTTCAACAACCCTATCCTTATCGAGGACTGAGTGCATCTGTTAAAGAAATCTGGCTGAGGAGCAGTGCTGACTCAAGTGACAGAGCTCAGCTGGGGAGGAGGCAGTATCTTAACAGAAGTAGTTTTAAATCGTGTCTCTTGTGAAGACAGTCCCTGAGTAGTGCTGACATGAGTTATAGCTTTGAAGTCTTGGGATGGTTTGTGGTTTTGTTTTGGTTTTTTTAAAAACTGCAGACCCTTAGTTCTTGCGTCTACTTGAGAATGCAGTTATACATTGAAGGAGCCCTTGCGCTTATGGAAGAAAGCGACTCATGACCTGAATGTCCTCTTACAGCTCAGAGCTAGACAGCTTGTGAAAACTCATAATCACTGAGTAACTGGGTGTGAAAAGGCTGTTGAGGAAATACTGAGATATAAGAGAAGGGCATGAAGGAATTTGCTTCAAATTCACAGCTTGAAACTAAATGGGAAAGCTACAGGCTCTCCACTTGCTCCTTCCTTTGTTTAGAAATCCATTTGTAAGTAGCAGAGGTGTCAAGAGACAGCTAGAAGAGTTAGGATAGCTGCATCTACCAGCTCTAACCCCCTGCTCACATCTTCAGAGACAAGCACATGCTGGGGCAGGATGGTGCTTGTAGGAAAAGGAACAGAAGGAGAGTTTCAAACTGTCTTTTGCATCTTTGTTCCAGAAAGACTGTGAATACCACTTTTTTGAGGTACTTTGTAAAAGGAAATATCAGATCTTTTCTTCACCCTGTAAAAGGGAACTCACATGACTGAACCAGCCATGCTTAGGGCAGTGAATTTCTGGCATTGTGACAATGTTGGTGTTAGACATTCCCCTTTCTTAGCTTCAGTAGACTAAGACTGTTCTGGTGCCAGTGTTTTGAGGGTGGTAACATTGGGAAAGAAAAGGTTATGCGTATTCTGGTTGGAGTCATTTATTAAATCTCATAAAGTGTGCTGCTTTGTGGATGAAGGATGTACTGAGGGAGTGCTTACCCTGGTTGGAACAGAAGCTCCGAGGCTGTCAGACCATCAGTAGGGATGTATGATAGTCCACCCCAGAGAAGTGTAGGTAGTTCTCATGTGGCACAGATTAGCAATTATGCTACTTGTGAAAGGTGACCTCTGCAAGAAAGAGAAAAAAGGGAACGAAAAAAGAAATTTCTGTGTTAGGAGGTCCAGTTTATGTGCTGGTAGATTCCAATAGTCAAGCAGCCTTACCCCGTAGCACATGGCATTGCTGCTTGGGCAGAGTGCAACAGAGCAAGGACTTGTGTTGCACATTGCAAAGGCAGTTTGCCTCCCTTTTGACTAAAATAATTTCAATAAGAACAATTACTTTGAGGAATTCATTAGTCTGTTGAGTATCTACCTTGTCAGAAATAAAAATCTCCTGCAAAGATTGGATTCTGTGTAGTTCCTGGCAGTTTGTAGCCAGCCACATGATCTGGTTTCATCCTGGATACAGAGAGCTTAGGAGGTTTTTCGACGTACTTTTTTCACATGTACGTAAAATAATCTTTAGAAGCCCAAACCATAGCAGCAAAACAAGTAGGTTCTTTGGAATGAACTAAAAACAGAGGTTAAATTACATTTTTGTTAGGATGGCTAGCCTGTGCAGAATGGCAGATAGTGAACACATACAGCAGTTTTCATGCCTATGAAGTAAGTTTGGAGAGGATAGGGGATACGGTGCAGTTTTGTCCTGCTAGACAAGCTTAAAATATTGACGATTCTACAAATAGTAGACCTTAAAAACATAAGTTCATATTATGAATAAATTTAAGGTGCTATTACATAACAACTTCATTCTTTTTTTGTTTTCTTCCCTCTTTCCTCTCGACAGATCACACCTCCGTGGGCGGGCTGGGAGACAGTTTTTATGAATATTTATTGAAAGCCTGGCTTATGTCAGACAAGATGGACACGGAGGCAAGGAAAATGTACGACGATGCAATTGAGGTGATTATAATTCATTGAGTTTTCCAATACAGTGGAACCATCTTTAATGCTTTAAAAAACCAAAAAAAACTAACCACTACCAAAAAAAAAAATCCCACAGCAACCACTACAGGACTTGTTTTGATTATGTAAGTTTTAAGAAATAAAGTGATGAATAATGATAGCTTTCACGCTGAGTAGTTTTAAAAGTATTATTGTGGAAAACATCTGATGCAGATCACTGTGCTAAAAATAATCAGCTTGTCCAAAATGGATAATGTAAAAGTGCAAGCTATAGTTTATTAGAAATGTGTGCAGAACAACCAAGTCGCTTTTCTCTAGTGTTCAGAATCATTCTAGGGGTTGAAGTCCCAAATTGTTTTATTGTCTAAATTATTTTCTAAAGCATTTGTATGTTACATTCCATATTTATTATATAAGGTGTAATTCATATGTATTCCGTGCTCTCGGGTTTTCTTGTGATGTGGTCTTGCTCCCTCTCACAGATCAAGTAGTGCTTGCCCAAGTAGGGCAGTACTGCAGTTTGGTGAGTTTTGTGGTTTTCAGAGTGGTGGCTCTGAACTTCATGCTGCCCAACTCTTACTGTTTCCCCTTACCCAGGCATCTTCTCATATCAGACTCACTTGTGCCCATTGTCCCACCATGCCTATGCTACATTTGAGACATGTAGAAAGTCACTATGCTAGTTGAAGTCAAGTGAGCTGTGGTACCAAGAGCAGAGGAGGCCGTGTAGTGTTGTCCAAGTGCAGATGTGTGGTTGGTGCCTAATGTGTTCCATGCCCTGTGCATGCCTTGTTTCTTTCAGCAAAAGCTTTTAAAGCTTCGTTTTAGTGCAGTTAGTCTTCTAAGAGAAAACACCTGTTCTTGGAGTTTTCAGACATTTTAAAAGACATGTAGTGAAAATTATAGCACAAAATTGCTCTGAAGCAATTAGCAATAAGTAATATGTCTTATTCCTGACCTGAATTTGATAACATTTAGCTTTAGGCTACTTTAATTTTTTCCTTCCCTACCTTACATAAAGGGTTATTTGCATCATGTAGCTGGTTACTATCAAAGGTACAATAAGCATTCTCCCCTGAAGAGAAATGCATTATTTTCTTTAGTCTCACAATACAAAACAGATTTTGAATTATTTCTTAAGCTTTTTTTCTAAGTACTTTCCACTGTCTTCAGTATGCAGACAAGAAAGCAATGTGTCATTGCCTCATTTCTTCTCATTTTCTCCTCTTCATCCGGCCAGGAGCTGTGTTTGCACTATTAACCTTTGCCTCACACTATCATCCACTTTACAGTTGCTTTACTCTGACACTGGTTATAGTATTTTTGATTTACTGCTTTCCTACTCCTGTGATTTACATTCTCAGTTCCTCAATGTTTGACCTTATACTTATCTCTATTACAACACACTGTTCAGGCAAAACCTGTTTTGTCACCTCTTCTGAATGATTTTACAGGACTGACTTTATCACTATCTATAGCTCCATCAATTTTTGTGTCATCTGCAAATTTTTTTAGTATTTTTCTTGCAGCTCATTGTTAGAAATGCTGCCTAGCATTGAATAAAAGTATCTTTGCAGAATCTTCATGGGATGAGAATTTTTTCACTATTTTTTTTTTTTGTTTTGCTTTGAACTGTTCTAGAAAGCCAACTTGTAATCCATTTCATATGTGCTGCCTTGAATTTATTTAGGACTAATATTTTGTGTAAAATGCCAAGAAAATTCCTGAAATTCCTAATGTTCCTAGTGTCAGCATACATATATCAATCAAAAATTTGTCTTTGAAACCACATCATTCATTTTATGTGATTGTTTCATTAACCTTTTAAAACAGTGATAAAGCACTGGCTTTTTCCCAGTCCTTTTGAACTTACTAGGTTTCCAGGGTTTGTTAAATTCAACATGACTAATTCAAAACATTAGTTCAGTACTTTAAATAGGCTAAAATACAGTTTATTGGGTCCTGTGGGTTTAAAAATGGTTAGCAGTTGATGTTTAACATCCATTGTGGTTATTGCTGAAATATTTTATTCAGATTCCTAAACTGTGAGCACTTTAAAATTAGAGAAAATGTACTTTCCCTTTCATTCTCTTCATTGTAAGCCATCTCACAAACATTTTGTGTGGACAAATCTGTGTCTCTGAATGGACACAGAGCAAAGGAAGTTTGAGACCAGGTGAAAACAGACTCTGGATAGCAAGGAGGAAGAGCTGAGCTGCTCCCCCTTTGTGTGTGATATGGCCTGCAGTCCTAGCATCAGATTGTTACCTCTTTGGCTTTTTGTCAGCTAAACCCACCCACATACAGCTGAATCTGCATGCACCATACTGATTTATTGATCGTGGAACATAACTCTGATTTGTGTTTCTCCCAGGTCATATTTGATAGTGAAAGACATGGGCAAAGAGTCATTAAGTAGGATTTGCTTTTGCATAATTGCAATTTGAATTTTTATTTAGAAGATTTTAAAGAACCCATTCCCTTACCATTCTTTTGTTGTTGCCTATAACACAGGTCTTCCTCCATAGCTAACACTTCTTACTTACTCTTTGTTTTCAAAATGTGGAGCAGAAGCTTGTTGCATCATTTTTGCAAGCAGAAAGGGAAGGGTGTAAAATACATTCCTCCCACTCATAGCACAGGGTCGGAAATGTTCTCAGCACCCACCAGTCTAAAAGAATGTCTCTGTCCATCCTTGCTTCACTTCCTAAGCTTATTACGGGGGGATGAGTGGAAGATAGACAACCATAATAACCTCACTCTCAAGTCTTGCAGTAGGCAGTGATATCTCGTTCCTTGGGGGTATTAAAAGAAAGAAAGATACAGCATCTGTTCTTCAGATGTCATGATTTCTAGTCTGTGGCATATGAAGTCTTACCCAGGTGACCACATACTTCATAACAAGAACACAAGCAAATTCTTCCTGTCTAGCATCTCTGTGCTATATAACATTAGTGCAGTCTTCCACTGTAAAGGGCACTTCATTGCAATGTCCTAGTATGTAGATTCACAGCTGTGATAAAAGCTGAAATTGTGAAACTTATTGGGAATTTTTTTGTGGTAATAAATATTGGGGATGGGCCTCTTAACTCTGCTTTCAGCATCGTCGTGTGGGCCTCCCGACTAGTCTGGATCAAAGTGTCTTTTCCCCTTCTCACATCAGCTGGAGGATAGGGAAGCTTCCCTTTGATCTGCTGCCTAGAGTAGTCTAATCTGTTAGGCTCATGGATTTGATCCTCACTCTTCCTTATTGCCCAGCATTAAATAGATAAAAAGAGGACTCAGCAGTGTGCTTGACTGTCACAACATAGCAAGTACCACTGCAAGACAGCTCAGAAAATGCTTCTTTTTCTAATCATAAAAAGCACAGAAAGCATGAATATCAGATAGAGAACATCCAGTTTTTACATAGAACCAAAGAATCTCCTGAGTTGGAAAGTACCAACAAGGATCATTGAAGTCCAGCTCCTGGCCCTGTACAGCACAGCCCCAAGTATCACACCATGTGCCTGAGAGCATTGTCCAAATGCTTTTTGAACTCTGTCAGGCCTGGTGCTGTTCCAGTGCCCAGGCACCCTCTGGGTGAAGATCATTTCCTACTATCTAACCTAAACCTCCCCTGACACAGCTTCATGCCATTCCCTTGGGTCCTGCCATGGGCAGGGACACCTCCTGCTAGACCAGGTTGCTCAAGGTTTTATCCAACCTGGCTTTGAACACTGCCAGGGCTGGGGCATCCACTACCTCCCTGGGCAACCTGTTCCAGTGTTTTACCACACTCACAGTAAAAAATTTCTTCCTAATATTTAATGTAAATTTCCCCTATTTCAATTTATACCCATTACCCCTTGTCCTATCACTACAGCTCCTAACAAAGAGTTCCTCTCTGGCTTCCCTGTAGGCCTTCAGATACTGGAAGGTTACTATGAGGTCTCAATGCAGCTTTCTTTTCTCCAGGCTGAACAGCCCCAACTTCCTCAGCCTGTCTTCTTAGAGGAATTGCTTAAGTCTTCTTATGCCAGTCCTCAATGCCAGTTTGCATGGTGGTTAGACAACCACTCTGGAAGCTGTCAGCGACTTACTGGTTTCTGCTGTGTCAGATATTTCGGCATTCTTGTTTCTGGATCCTTCTATAAGCACAAACTTCAGATCTGTGTTATTAGTGAAGAAATTAACCTAATGGGAGTGCAGACCAGCACTTCTCTTTCATTACTTTCTCACTGTCCAATGCTAAATATAGTAAGTACTGCAGTAGATTGGTGGGAACTGTGAACCTCTCTGAAAGAGGCTTGAGCAAATGTCGTTCCATCTAGTTTGCAAACTTTGGAAGGTTAGGTCAGCTATTCTTCTTACTACCAGAAGGTTATCATTTAGAAGTCACAAGCAACAATATACAGTGGTACAAATGTGCAAGAACAAAGCAGCAGTTGCCTCATCTATAAAATAATAATGTTTTTGGTGAACTGCTGCCCTAACACCTATCATTTCTGCACATGCAATCAGAAAGCTGCTATGGAGAAGCTAGAAGGTGGCTGGAACATTCCTGTCACTTGCTATTAAAGACTGAGGGTCAGGTGCTGCATTTACATATGTTGCTGACCACAAGTTTCCAACATGGATGTGTTTTCTGAGTACGCAGAGTGTACAGAGGAACTAACTGGTACTTCTCAGAGTTAACAGGTAGACAAATACTGTTTGAGCCATGAAATAAGTGCTGAATTCTCAACTAAAAGTACAATGTTATCTATGTTATGATATTCCTATGTTTGATCTCATTAGCATTGTTAGCAGTTAGGGTATTTTTCTCATGTGCATTGAAATTATATTATAGCTGCTTGTTCCTGTAGTACTCAGGAGGGAATTTGAAAGCAGAATAAAACAGTACTTTGTTCTTTGAAGGGGAGTAAATATGTAAAACTTGCATGTGAAACAGTATTTGAAATCTTAATCTTTTTGTAGGCCATAGAAAAACATCTCATCAGAAAGTCCAATGGAGGACTGACCTTCATTGGGGAGTGGAAGAACGGGCATCTTGAAAGAAAGATGGGCCATTTGACCTGTTTTGCAGGGGGAATGTTTGTCCTTGGAGCAGATGGTTCCAGAGATGATAAAGCTGGACATTATTTGCAGCTTGGAGCTGAAATTGCACATACATGTCATGAGTCGTATGACAGGACAAGTAAGATCTATTTTTAATCTAGTTATTTCAATAGTTGGAATTCAGCAACCATCATAATTATTTTTAGGATTTGTTGTGGACCTATATCTTGTCTAACATGCACTGTGTTTGTACCAGCATAAATTTTTTATGTCCATGTATTTACTTCTGCTCTGCATAATGGTGAGTAAAAGTAAACCCAGCATTTATATGGTTCTTTCATGCATGTTTATTCTTATTTTTGTATCAGTCAGCTAAGATTGGTTATATGGGTACAAGGAGGAAGGAATTGCATGTGAACTCTTGTCCTTAGAGATATATAGAATGGGTTTTTTGTTTCATATATACTGTTTTTACAGTTATGTACTGTGAAAAATTTGTAAATACACTTTTTACTGGTTTTAGTATTAGTGCATTCTGGGTAAGTGCAGGTATAGTAGGGGGGATGAAGGCTAGTATGCAAACTGTGAGAAGGCCAAAGATGTGACTATCGAGGAGCCAGATTCAGACCTCACAGTGGGGCTGGAAATTTCTCAAGGTCAGTCTTTTGGACTAGATTTATTTTACGTCTTTAGTAGTGACCTTGATGCATAAAGTTGAAATGTGCTGATTACACTTAGAGTGGCCATAGAGTTGTAAGACACAGTTAAAATGGAAGAGTCTCAGAATAGTAAACAGGAAGACCTTGAGAACTAGACTGTCAGAAATAAGAAGTTCACTGGGAAAAAGGCAGGAACTTTTTCTCTCAGCTAGGAGTTGAAAAATCCCAGTGCAGTCCTAGTCTGTATCAGGTGAAGAATTTTCAGCAGAGATTAGAGAATATTAAGACTGCCTTAGAAGATGTATAATTTGTCACCCAGAATACTCTGTACAAATCTGAATTTCAAGCATAAAAATGCAGAGAGGAACCAACAGAATGATTAGAGTGACAGAGCTTTTATCTTACAGTGGGGAAAGTAAGAGAGATCGACCTGCTCAGGCTAGAAAAAATAATGCCAAAGAAGGGAACAAATTTATTGTCTTCTCAAGGGGTAGACACTGAAAAGAAATTGAGTTATTTTAAGATAAAAAGAACACAGCAAGATTTTTAAGCTCACCATGAATTGTATGGTTCAATTGGAAATTGAAAATGGCTTTGCGTAGCCATCAGTGAAGTGAATTTCTGCAATAACTTCCTAGTAGAAGTAATGGTAACTTAAACGAAAGCATTTTTAAGATGAGAAATCATGTATTTATTCACATGATACATTGTATCATTGTATGGTTGCCTGCATTTTAAATAATTCAGTCACACAAGTGATAATTTTATTTGGGTAGCAACAGCATTAAAAAAGAAAAAGAAAAAAACCATGAGGATGCTTAAGAAAAAAAGGTAGGACATAGTAACTATTGTTGCATTCTGAAAAACTGCATTTAAATGCTTACTTCAAAATCTAAAAATAAGCAATGCTAAATTTACAGTTGTTTAAGCAGACCTAATTTTATTCCATCAGATGTTTATTCTGTACCCTAAATAAGTCAAAAGATGGGTAAGATAAAAGCTTCAATTACATATTTTATGACTGTATACAAACACATGCAAGAAAGACTGAAAGTTGTACAGACAGCTATAAATTTGCAATGCCCTCCTTTTATTTTCTTCACTTCTGCAGTCCCAGGAATGTTGATTGTTTTTGTTTGAATGTTTTGGTTTTGATTTTCTGAACTGATCTCTCAAAGAAAATAAAGAACACATGCAAAACATAAGCGTCTTCATTATGCTTTAACAGCAGGATTTGAGACATTATTGTACATTTTAATGACAGAACCTGATTGTAGAAAAAACTCTTTCAGAGGGCAGACAGTCATCTTGGTTCAGCTGATGAGTTTATGTTTCAGTTGGCAAAGGGGAGAGCCTGATCTCATTTTTCTGTGGACTTAGAAGAATTCTTGCCTCACCTGGCAACCCCAGAGAAGACAGCAAGGTGCTGATGCCATGTGCTGGGGATAGGGAGCTCTTTTCTTTAGATAAACCAACCAGAGCTGTCCTTTCCTGTGTCTTCTCAGGGTTGCCCATACTGAACTGCAGTATATACCTGGTTCTGTAATGTTTTGGTATGAAAATATTGCTTCATGAAGCAGCCTAAATTTCCATAGGGGCTCAGCATGAGGGAAAAAAGATGTTTCAAGGTCCAGTCTCAGCAGACTTGAAAAGAATTTCACAGAGTAAAAGCACTTTTGGAAAAGGAGGGTGTTATGTTGCCAGCTGTCAGCAACCTGTTGCACATATTGCAGGTATGAAAGCCTGTTGTAAAAAAAATCAAATTTGCTGTTTCAGAAAGCTAACTATTTCAGTGCCAATAAGTACAGAGAAACTGGAAAGTCGTTGAGACCATTCCTGATGTATTTTCATGGGGTTATGTCTCAGGGACAATTGACATCACTGGCATTTAATCACTGAGAGGTTTCTTCAAGGACACAGTCTCTCTGATAATCTGAGTCACCCACTTATGTTCTCCAGGAATATCTGAGAGAAGACCTTAGACTCCTGAGTCAGAGGCTGGAGAAGTGACTAGGTGTGTCCTGAGAAGCTTGGGCCCTTGCCATGGCTCTGTGAAAATCCCTGTAAATTCTACTTAAGCTGAGGATCATGCTGTAGCACTCCTTATAGGATGTCTTTCTAATTCACCATCTGAAGGAAGCTGATGGTCTTTGGAAGGTTAAGGCAGAGTACAGTTGTGATTCTGGTCTGCCTCTGAGCAAGGGAATGGTGTTTCCAGGATCCATTGAACTTGACAACATGAAACCTCCGAGGCTTTTCCCCTCTTCAGGAAGTTGTGAATGCCTGTGGCATCCCTTGGAAACACCAAAGATTTGAAAAGGCTTATTGGTGGTCAAAGTCAGGAAACTTAACTGTAACCAGAACAGTCTTGCAATGTGTAATCTACATGTGCCTCTGCTTCCTACCTACTCTGCTTCTTTTTGTACCATAACCTATCAACTGATTATTGCTGCAGCCATCCTAAATCTCCCATCCTATGACAGGAGATTTCAGGATTTTCCTGTAGTCCAGTGTGCTCTCAATTTGGAGAGAAGGATGGGGAAATAAAAGATAGAAGGCATGCTGAAACAGTTTGATCTGTATGTCCATGTACTAGCACATCACAAGAAATCATAATTCTGTCAGTGGGCACTGCTGAGTTTACAAAAGTAAAGCTTCATGTGCTCATGGTGCAAAGTTTCTTGATATTTAAGCTTGTGTGTGGACTGCACATCTTGAGGTATTCCAGTTACTGAGGATTAGTTCTGTGGTTTTTATACTTAATGTTCACCATTGAGAAACATGGCAAAGGCATAAAATAACTGGCAATGCAGAATCCATAAATGGTAACAAAAAAAGAAGTCCAATGAAATTGAAAGAATAGAAATGCCACTAACAAAACAATCTGAATAATCAACTTTTGTAGGTATTGAAGAGGTTAGATAAATAAGCAAAATTATCTATGTAGTTGGCAGCATATGCTGATCTATAGCACACAGTATTTTTAGTAAAATATACGATCCCTTATACATAAGAATTTTCCTAGCCATTAGCTAATAATGTGTAAAGTATTGATTAACTACAAAAAAATTATTTTAGGATGAAGTTTTATGCAAAGTTTCTTGACAAGAGCTGTCCTCAGAATCTGGGTACAGCTTTAGCTGTTTTGGTATCTGTGGCAGTTCCAGTGCAGCATAAGCTAGATGGCTAAGGTTTCAGCTGAGATGTTGTAAAGGTATGAGTGGATGTTGTCTCTGTCCCAAGACTCTCAGTAAGCAGCTAAACAGACAAAGATGTAGAAATGAGAATAATTAGGTGGGTTTTTTTAGTACAATGCAACAAAGTATGTTGATGGAATGGTTCAGAGAGCCTCAAACAAAACTATCATGGAGGTTCTCTTCCTCAAATTTTGTATGAGTTAGAGCCTAGAAAGTATTATTATAATTATGAATCCTTTCTTTCTTTCAGGAAATTTATTGCCAGATTGACTTTAGTCTTCCAGAAACACTCAAAATGTTCAACAGTGTTTTCAAAATTATTTCTAAAATTAGAAATAAATATCAAGAAGTCTGAGGATTCGCCCTTATTTTCAGCAGTGCTAAACACAGCTCTCATTGAAGTCAACTTTTTATCAGTTAAAATCTCTTTTAAAATTATGCTACTTTAGCTTTGCAGTTTCACACTGTGATATGAAATTGTTTCTCATCTACTTTCCCTTCCTGGACTATAGCCTGTCAGTGCCATTAATATGGAAATACTTGGATTAAATTGTGACCACTATAGCATTGTGAAGTAGCCTTAGATGGTTCTTGGCTTAGAAGAATGCTCCCCTTGAAAGGTACTGTGTTCAAAGTAGCTTCTTTTCTTTAGTAAGCTGTTAGTAGAAGTGCTGTGATTAATTTTACATCCTTGGTTTCAGATAAGAATTCAGTGAGATTGTCACAATATGCAGGGGGCACCTGTCCTTGGAGTAATTTCTTATAATGCCCAATAGCATCAGAGATAGGTTGAGTAAATAATTAAAGATCTAATGCACAAGCAGGCTACGAAGCAAGAGCTGGCACCAGTTTCTGTAGGAGAAGTATACTAGAACTGCCTGAAATCCAGCTTCTCTGCTCCAGGATAAGAGTAATATAGCTGTCATGTTTACCTGATTTCCAGAATTGCTTTATTAAGGCCCGTTAAGGACATTAAGCAGCTACTCCATAAGCAGCAAGTACCTGCACAGAGGGAAAAAATGGGCATAATATAACAAACAGGGTAGAGGTAAATAGTCCATGCTTGCAATGGATGAAGTCTGGTTAACCAGGACTCTGATGTACTTGATATGTATTTATACACATATGTGTTTAGATGTGTAAAATGTATACTATATTTACATTTTTAAATCTATAAATACATAAAAATAGAAATACCTACATATATAAATTATCAGGAGAGGGCAGGTAAGGTAAGTGTGCTGATAATAGCATAAAAAGCTCTACACAAGGACCTTATGAGGTTGAGTAATTGCATAATAAATTCATAAATTAAATTCAGTGTAGTTAAATGTAAAGGGAGGCACCTATGAAAAAATCATCCCTAACCTCACATACTGAATGATGAGCTGCTAACTGACCATTACAATCCAGGAAATTGATCTTGAGATTATGAAAATGTCATCTCAGTAGCAGTCAGGAAAAACAAAATGAGAAAAAGCAAAATAGACAATGTCATTATGTCACTGTATTAATCTTGTTCACACTTGCTGTATTCAGACTGGTCCTCTCATTTTGCAAATGATGTAGAAGAATTAGAAGAGTTGCAGAGAAAGGCAAAAAGAAAAACATTCAGTGTGGAAAAGGGACATTCTAGGAAGGATACAGCAGAATTGCAAAATCACATAGGGACTGGAGAGTGGTTCTGCATCAAGGAGGTATTAGAGATGTGGAACTCCTTAGCAGAGGTTGTTTAGGATATTTAAGGCTTACACAGGTCAAAGAAAACACCAGATAAGTACTTGGGAAGTAAATCTATTAAGAATTATTGACCACATAAAAAAGTATGTCTGATTTGGGAGAAACCTTGAGCTCAAAAATGTTAGAGACTGGTAGAGAAGCTGGAAAAAGGTATCTCATATACTTGGCCTGTTCTTCCAGTTCCCCATCCATGTCTGATTTTGGCCATTGTTGGGCACATGATACTGGACCAGACAGAATTCTGCCTGGTCCAGTATGACCATTCTTAGTACTAATTCTTAATACTAATCTCATTGATTTTGCAGTGAAATTTGTACAATTTTTTAACAGACACTGATAAAGTGGCCCCTTTTGAAAGAAATGCCATAAACATTTGTTGATGAAGTTTTCCTTACCATCCACTGGCTGAAGCAGAGTGTTGCTTTTTTCTTTTGCCATCCAGAGCCACAATCCCTTGAAACAAAAAGATTAAGGAACTCTTTTGGGAGAGTTTCTGCTGGGGCATGCATAGGGAGTTGCTCATATTTTTCATTGTAGTATTCTAAGGTTCCTTTCAGACTCATGAGACCATGCTTAATTTGAACCTCTAGTGAATAGGAATTACATGATTAATTGACAATTTGTAAAGCTTGAGTGCAGCTTCAAAGTTCTGCTCCTCAAAAATTCTCTGGCAAAACGAAAGGTGGGGTGCAGCTGTAGGTAAGAGTGCATTAGTAATGTTGAATATGAGGAATAATGTAGAGCTGTATAATATAAAAAGAAAATTACAATTGCATCTTCATATTATAGACAGTTTTTCTACAGGTACCTGCTTCTTATATGGATAGTCTTCCTGGTGCTGGCAGAGGGCCTTTACAACTTCCTTTAAGGGCTGAAATAGCAAATATCTTAGTTCAGAGATTTATTTTCAGGT
Source organism: Acanthisitta chloris (assembly GCF_000695815.1). Classification (NCBI taxonomy): domain Eukaryota; kingdom Metazoa; phylum Chordata; class Aves; order Passeriformes; family Acanthisittidae; genus Acanthisitta; species Acanthisitta chloris. The sequence goes on along the minus strand of NW_008669866.1, from coordinate 74,252 downwards.
GCAGTTAAGACTCCATTGCTCAGCTGTATACCCTTTACTTGAGGATCAGTTACAGTGGCCTGACAGCACTTCCTTAAACCAACAGTTTGGATAAAGAAAGATGCAGATTGTTTGGTGTGGTGGTACCTGGTTTAGTTCCAAGATCTTTTCCTGGTGTGCTGAGTGGGATCAAAAAATATCAAAACCTCTGTTGACCTTTTTTTTTTTCACTTCCACTTGTAGAGAACTGATGTCGGTCACTTTTAATTTGTCCTATAATTGAATGTGTTAGTGTGTTTATGTTCTTAGTGTTTTGTTAGTTTTCAAGAGTATTCCTGTAGTCCTGTCAAAATAGGTAGTTTTCTCATAGGAATTGGATAAATCATAAGAAAAATTACAGGCCTCAACAATAGGAAATATTTAGGAGACTACTTAAAGACAAGTTAGTTTCTGGTTTTCTCACAAGCTTGGGATATAGCAGTCTCCTACTCACCCTTCCTGCAAAGATTGGTATGGAATAGTTTTTTTCTTACTTTATTTTTTTTCCTTTCCTCTGCAGCATTAAAGCTGGGCCCAGAAGCATTCAAATTTGATGGTGGTGTAGAGGCGGTGGCAGTGCGGCAGAATGAGAAGTATTACATCCTGAGGCCAGAAGTGATAGAGACCTACTGGTATATGTGGAGATTCACCCACGATCCAAAGTACAGGCAGTGGGGCTGGGAGGCAGTGCAGGTAACTGTATTTAATTATCTGTCAGTAATTTAATTTTGTGTATTTTCCTTTTGTGGCCATTTTAGTCTTGTGGCACTGAAACACTTCAACTCATAATTGATTTCATGAGTTCTGGTAAACCAGGGTATATATGGGGGTGCACACAGTTTTTCCTGTTTTGCAGCTGCTGAATCAGATGCAGAGGTGAGAGATGCATACAGCTCATGAGTTTTAGGCTTGGAAATAGAATCCACTGGTCATGACTGCTACTGTTGTCTGTAGTCCACAACCCCCAAGAGCTCCTCCACTTCCCTGCTACCACTCCAGCAGTCTTTGGAAACAGCTCAAAGCCAGTTTCAGAGATGAGAATAAACATTAAAGATAACAAGACAGTAATTAAATATTTTTACTACAGTCAAAGGAGATGGTGAAAGAGCAGAGGAAGAGACAAGCCTGGATAAACTTTATTCTGCAAATGAAAACCAGCTTTGCTCCATAGGCAAGAGACTGAGAAAAAGTATTTAGAGGAAGACATCTCTTGAGATGCTTGTATTCATCAGGTGCAAGAGAGTTAAGACAGGTTCAGATTATTAGTCAAGCTCATTCCTATCCATCCCTTGGCACAGTTGCAACCATGTCGAAGAGTCCAAGTATTTTAAGAGTTCAAGTATTTTAAGATTGTGTCATAGTCACCCTTTAGTGAGGTTTTGCCTTACAGTCTGTTTTGTTAGAACCAACACTATGTTATTCTGGAGAGATGTTCCACATTTATTACATCTGTATTCCAGAATGCATTGCTGCTGTCTCCAGAATATCAAATATTGAGTCACATCATCCCTCCTGCCCAAACTATGCATGTTTCTAATAAAAGAAACAGAGTAGTTAGTAACCTACTGCTTGCCAGTGTGGAGTTTTACAAATGCTTGCTGATCTAACACCAGATCCAGTTGTAAGCTATGGCTGGGTGATCCAACTGAGATCAGGTCCTTTGTGCTAGGTTAAAGAATTTACAAATGTAAAGATTCTCATACCAGGATCAGTCTCTTAAGCACACTGCAAAGCATGTCTTTTAATTGCCTTTTGTTCAGTTTTCTCCCATTGCCTTCATATCTTGGTCCCCACTAGTGCTTTCAAACCAAACCCTTCCTTCCTTCTCCCCTGCCTCCAATTTCCTGTGTGTGGGGTAGGATTTTATTTCACCCTTCTGTCAACCTGCATCAAAGTTGTAAATCAAACAGCCCATGTGCTTAATTGCCTTCTTTTGCTTGTTTCCTTAGTAAAAGATTTCTTTATCCAACATAGCCATAAAATATTTTTCGCCTCTGTAAATGGTTTCAAGAACCCTTCCTTCCCACAATTACAGATGTTCTTACCCCACTATTATACTGACACAGAAGCATGAAGCTTTTTGTTCTCCAGGGTTTCCTGTTCACTGCACATAGATAATAAGTTCTTGTGTTTATTCCTCACACCTGCTCAGCACTTTTCCTTCTTTCCTACCACACAGAGCTCTGTCTGTGTTTATTCCTCCATTTATAAATTGTGAAGAAACTGGTGTGACACACAGAGCAGTTGGCTTACTGCTCTTGTACATCACTGTCTGTATTCACTTTCCTTTTGCCTTTCAACCTCTGAAGCATACTTCTCATGGTGAATGATAGTTTCACCATAAGTCTAGTACTTCTTTTAACCTGTTGGGGACATGGAGTTTTGTTTCCTAGTTATAATCTTATTTTTCTACACTGAACATGGTGTAACTGGTGTTTGATGGCTGAGTTCTGGTGGTCTCCCATGTTTGCTTCATTAAATGGATCAATACATCCCTACCCAAATGGATTTGGGTTAGTTCACGGATATGTTGGAGGTCTGCCTCTGTGGTTTTAAGAACTCTTCAGAGATGATCCAAGATACATTGCAGAGTCACCTGGCTTATAAGTAAACTGCATTATTTAAGTTTCTCAGCACTCCCAAATCTATCTGCTTTTATTAATAGGAATCTACACAGAGAGCTAGATTGTGTGTGTGTATTCAGGAAGTTCAATCTTGCATTCCCTCAGTGATCACAAATCCCGGTGACAGGGTCTCTATCTCTTTCCTAATAAAAAAAGGCTAATTCTCCTTAATACTTAGCACGGGACACAACATTCAGTTGTATTGGGCCAGGCAAATTGGATGGCAGTGTGCTGGGGGCTGGCTGAAGTCTTATAGAAATATGCATGCAAGATATTCAGGGTAAATACAGAAAATTACTAAAATCCTTTTGAGGCTAATTATTTGAAAGCAGTAAGAGCCACCACTTCGCAACAGACATGTAAAGCCAATTACTAATCTAAGCTGTGTGAATGAAGGATTCAGCTATTTGTTGCAGGCTTGTGTACTACTTGTGTCCTGCTACTAAGTCAGATTCTACGCAGAGTCTGCAGAGTTTGTTCAGAGTTTCTGCTTACAGTGAAAATAATAGACAGGACCTCAAACTCAAGCTAACTTCAGACAAATCGGGGATTAATAGTAAAATGGAGTGGAAAGACCTATAGTGCTTTGGCCTTGTGACACTCCACCTGGAGTACTGCATCCAGTTGTGTGGTCCTCAGCAGAAGAAAATATAGATATGTTACAGTGGGTCCAGAGGAGGCCACAAAGATGATCAGAAGGCTGGAGCACTTCTCCTGTGAAGACAGGGTGAGAGAGCTGTTCAGCCTGTAGAAGTGAAGGCTTTGGGGAGTCCTTATTGCAGCCATCCCATACTTAAAGGGCACTTACGAAAAGGAGGTAGAGGGACTTTTTATATGGACAAATAGTGATAGGACAAGTGAAGATGATTTTAAACTGAAAAAAGACAGGTTTAGATTAGATGTTGGCAAGAAATTCTTTACTGAGAGGGTAGTGAAGCACTAGGCACTGGTTGCCCAGAGAGGGTGTGGATTTCCCATCCTTAGAAGTGTTCAAGGCCGGGTTGGATGGAGCCCTGAGCAACCTGATTTACTAAGTGGCATCCCTGTCCATGGCAGGGAGGTTGGAAGTAAGATGACCTTTAAGGTCCTTTCCAACCCAAGCCATTCTATGATTCTACTTAGTGAAGTACAGTAGAGAGAAAAGAGCCAGACATAGGTTGGAGGTAAAAGAAACATGGTTTCACAGTTTCATTGGTTAGAAGCTGTGAATACCACAGCTGGTGAAGAAAGTGGCACAGTATTTATGGGCATATTGTTGACACAGTCAAGAAAAGTCACACCTGAAACAACAGAAATACCCTCAGAGGAACTGAGAGAGCTGGGGTTTGATCCGGAGGCACCTCAAATTTTATTTCCAAGGAACTTAGGTCAACTGTGACCTCCCCATATGTTACAGGCACTGAAATTTCACATTGCCTCAATTTTGAGTTGAGATACTTGTATTTGGCAAGAGTACATTGTTGCATATTCTTCTGTCCTAATCTAGACTTGAATAATAAAGGAAACTAGAAAATTCACTTCTTTTGGTAGTTTGTTCCATTACTTGATTACTTTTGCCATTAAAACACCCATGCTTTATTTCCCATTTGAATTTGCCTAGTTTCAGCTCTCAATCACTGGATTTTGCTATGACTTCATAGTCCATATTAAAATGTCTTTTATTCCCCCATGTTTTCTTTCCAAGAGTTTTCTTAGTACTAAGCTTACTACTGACTCCACTTAAAATGCTAAACAAATTGTACTGTCTCTCTCTGTAAAGCATTTTCTCCAAATGCCTGCACCCACATTAGTTCATCATCCTTTTGTAAAACTGAACTCTAGAATTGTATATTCTGGTTTTGTCTTTACCCGCAGCCCCATGCAAAAATTAAACTATATCCCTGCTACTGTTTACTGTCCCTGTGTGTGCATCTGCCACAGTGTCTTTGCAGGAACTCCGACTGAATTGCCTTGTGTGGACACCGAAGTCTTTGAAATGTCTCTACCTTCCAGTCCAGCCTGGTTCTGCAGTTACACAGCCTTTATGACTAGATTTAGGATTATGTGCCTGGTTACATGAAGCTTATTTTGTTCAGTATCCAGTTGCCACCAGATTACACTGTCTGCTGTTACTTACCTATGTCATTTTTGCCAGCAGCAGTGTTGCAGTGATTGATAAACCTTCAGACCACTCCTTGTGGATCTCTGTGAGAAGCAGCTGTATTTCATGGTGATTTTGCACTGCCAGTTTGTTCTTAGAACACTGCCAGTCAGTTTTAAATTGAATTATATTGATATGGTATAGTTCTGCCTTGTCTTTTCAAAACATCTTGAAGTACCATGTCAGTTGCCTTAGAAGCTTTTAAGTTTATTACAGCTCTCCAGTTACCTTTATTTGTCAAATTTGTAAACCTCAAAGAATGAAATCAAGCTTGTGAGCAAGATAGTTTTCTATAAAACCATGCTGATTGGTGTCAATTATCCTCTAATTCTTCTATATATTTACATGTGTTACCATAATTGATTGGAACTAACAGCAGGTATGCCATCCTAAAATTATTCATTCTGCCAATGCCTCATAATAGCAGCATTGCCTTGATACTCTTCCAGTCATCTAGGGATTCCCTGTATTCTAGGGTGCAATAAATTTAGCATCATTTTATCAGAGAGATTGGTCTTCAGCTCTTGAGTGTATCCAGGTGGCAAATCAGATGCCACTACACCAAGTACTCTGAGGTCTGCGTGAAGGCAGAACACTGCAAATTTCAAAGTGGCTTTTAAGCAGCTTGTCTGTGGCACCCAACCTTTCAGCTAGTGTCATGAAGTTCTGTGCACTTCTGAATCCAGGACAATTTACTTGTTTATATTTTAAAATTTTATATTTGGATGAATAGCTGCATAGGAGTCTTTCAGAGGCATTTTTCCTCCACAGTTCATTAGTACCTGTACTGTCTAGAACTCTGATCAACCAGGTTAAATCCTTTGCCGATTCCCATTGCCAGTATAGCTGGAGTCTGCCTTCCCAAGGAGAAATTTCTGAAGATACAAGGCTACTTGGTAATTGTAGGGGGAGAAAAAGATTAGTATAGATCACACCTTTTCTTTCTCCAGGCTTGTAGGTCTGCTAGCTTCACCAGTGTTGCGCTTAGTTACCCAAGCATGAGGTGTCTACAGCCCAGAGCAGGATCTCAGTGCTATCTATTATCTACAGTGTCCAGAATAAACAAGTTTTGTTCCTTATGCTGACTTGGGGATATAATTCTTCAGGAGGAAGGAGACAATGTCCTAACAGTGGTACTATTTATTCCTTCTTTTTATTTTCCCACAGTCACTAGTAACTTTCTCCTGTCAAAACTGTGGCATACAGCATCAAGGTTGCTGCATTGTAGACCAGAGAAACACCTGCAAGGTCAGACTCCACATGCTAGAAATTCTGGCAGGACTTGTAACCATTGAAGCTTCCTCCTGCATTTTGCTACACTTCAAAGTAGAGACAAGGTCGTGTTCTGTGTTATTTATTATAAAGAGAAGATAGTGGCAAGGGGAGGCACTTTATTTCTTGCCTGTAAAGCAAAAGTGCTTTGGCTCTAGTTTATTCATATTAACACATTGCTCTACTGAAATTTGAAAGAACTTTGTACACTCTGGGTTATTCTTTGGTCCATGAACAGCCTCACATTTGCACAGGGTAAGAGTGTAGACTAGAAGGAGGTTAGCTTGTAGTACCTGATGTGCTGTCAATTACTGTCCTAGGTATCTTCCCTTTTCACTTTTTCTCCTGATTTCAGTGATGGCATCTGCCAGCATTCTTTGTGCATTTGTCCAGTGGAAAATTCCTCTTTGTTTCCCAGTATTTGTAGTATGCAGAGGTGATAGTAAGGACATTGAAGAGTTAGTTTTGATTGAATCTGTTTTCTGTGCATAAAATGGGCATCATTCAAAGCTCACTTGCTCCCCTGCCTTGACTCTCCTCAGCTTCTTTTGAATATACCTAGCAAAAATCAGAATTAACGAAAACCTGGGCCTAAAGCACCATGTGGAGAAAAACTTCATATAGGCTAGCAGGCTGAATCATAGATTGATTACTGGACTAGAGGTAGCTATGTGCAATCGTAGGTAATGACAGACATCCTGAACCAAACATTTTCCTTCATCCCTGTTCCTTTTCTGTCCCTGCAAGAATCTATTAAAAGAGTTGGTGTCTGCTGAGGAAGCACAGTCACACAGCAGGGACACACCTGTGAATCATTTCAGAGTCGTTTCTTTGGAGCCAGTTTTAATGGCTGATATCCTTGTGTGCTGTAAGGTTGTGCATGTGAGTGGAATAATGAAAGTGTAGGAGAGAGGTGCTCTGAGCTGTTACTGTGTTCTTTCTAGTCTAGTCCTCTTCCATTGTGCTTTTTTGCAACACTGTTGGAGCTGGGTGGTTTGTGAATTGCAGATCTATTAGCCCCTTTCTGTGTGGAATGTTTATGGATTTAAAACTTCATGCGTTAAAGATACAGAGCTCTTCTGCAGTCCAGCACACAAGCTGACTTGAGTTTCCACTGTATAAAGGGAAAATAGAGAAGAGCTTATGTAGGAGATGGGAATGTGGGGAGAAAGCAGCAGCTTGAAGAGTTTATTATTAATGATCCCTAAAGATGAGTACAGTATTCCCACTAACTCCTAGTCACAGAATTGTGTAACTCTTCAGACTTTTGCAACTGCAAAATCCAGGGATGTTTGTCATTTTCCTATGCACATGGTAGCACATATTGGATTGATTTGACTGATGCATGTTCTACTCAGTGTTACCTGTGAGGAGCTCAGAGCAAAGCTCTAAAGAGTCCATGTCATATCATCAATATCAGTCAATAGTAAATACCCAGGAAAGAAAGTGTTCTTCCCCAGAATACTTTCTTGGCGTGTAGCAGTTTGCCAAATGTAGTCTTGTTAGTAGCCCTGGAGGGATACTACTTCTGTATGTGTCCAGTCCCTTTCTATTTCTTTTGGTCAGCATATACTGTTAACATCCACAGCATCCTCTGATAAGGAGATTCACAGCAGAAGAATGCAGCATGCAAAGAACCACCTCCTTTGTGGATCCTTTAATGTTTCCAAATATTTGTCTACAATTAAATTCTCCTTGTCTTTTCCCTTCCTCTTTGCAGGCAATTGACAAGTATTGTCGAGTTAGTGGTGGCTTTTCTGGTGTCAAGGACGTCTATTCTTCATCTCCTATGTATGACGACGTACAGCAGAGCTTTTTCCTTGCTGAAACTTTGAAGTAAGTCCTCTTCACTCCTGCATCTTCCTGTAAAAGAGAACATCTAATTTCTAGAGGAATGCACTGACTCAACAGGTTTTAGCTTTAGCCAGTGTATGTGAAGATTGATTTTGGGAATTAGGAGCTCAAAATGGAGCAAGGAGAAAGCAGGTCCTGCAACTGGCAGTACTGGTGCCTATTTCAGGCACCACAACATGTTTCATTGTCAAGAAGGATGTCCAAGGTCACCCTGTGTACAGGGATAGTGTGGCTATTCTACCCTTCTGCTGGGTCCGTACCAGATTCCTCTACATAATCACAATACTTTGTTTCCCTATGTTATAATTATAAAAAGAAATTCATCCACTACTACCTCCTCTGTTGTCTTCTTTAATTTCATTTCACTTACTCCATCAAGTTAATTTTCTGGAGACTAAAAGCTATGCTTCCAAAGAAGAGCGGCAGCAGTTTCAAATGGTCCAGTCAGAGAAGCAATACCTCCCCAGCAGCTGATGTTATATGATTGATCTGACTATAAAAGCCAAATCAGAGAATGAAATCTGCTCCTAAGGGACCTCTGTGGTGATAAGGCTGAGTTTTGATGTATCACCAGAATCCTGTCTGCATCTTAAATAATCATGAGGAGATCTGAAAATTCACTGGTGCATCACTCAGTAACTGGATATACTATAATGCAAACCTTGCAGTAGATGTCAGTTCTAAGAAAGAACTCAGAAAATTATATTGGCTTTTGGTTTGTATCATTTCCTGCTTGTGGGACAAAATCAAGTCTTATTGAAGAACTGGATATTAGAAGTTTGATATTGATGCAATTGGCATAGCCAAAAGAGAAACTGGTTGAGATAGCACCTTGAGATAAAATAGAAAACATGAAATCAGGATAGCTCAAATGGTTATGAAAATAACGACGTAAGGGTTGGGTGTGATGCCATGGGGAAAATGAAAATGGCCCACAGAGGAGGGGCATCAAATGTGTTATGGACTGCCTGCTGTGATCTTTTCTGCTGTTGATGATCACTTGTGCCTCTTTATTCCCCTCAAATTCAAAATTGATAATGCTCCCAAACATGCATTGTTGCTGCTTGGATACTTTAGCTCATCAAAGATACCTGGAAAATTATGAGAGTTTGGGCAGTACGTGACAAGAAGGTACCTGTTGAGTGGGAAGGAGCATGACGTAGAAATGGGTTGCTTAAGTTATTCCAAAGGAAAGTGTGAATCAAACTGGGAAGGTGAATTTGAGTAAGATGAAAAACTGCTGCTGTGGGGAAAAAGAGTTTGGAGAGCTGCAGAGGGAGAAAGCAAGGCAGGAGTATTAGTTAATTGATGAGGAAGGGAAGAAAAAGTAGAGCTCCACTAACTGGGTTGTGCTGTAGATAGAGCTGGCAAGTAAGGACAATGGGAGAATTGATCAGGCAGTGACACACAACTGTAGGCAGCAGACACTACCAGTGCCTGATTGAAAGAGAATGAAGTAAGAGCAGAATGACGTGTGCACATTTTGGATGTG